>NW_026943908.1:0-60768 GCF_035594765.1 Anolis carolinensis
ATTTATCCTTACGGAATCCAGTTTGCTCAGGGCTGATTATTTTGTTATGATCCAGCCAGGTTTGCAACTTTATTAATAGGAATTTTGCACAAAGTTTTCCAATTACCGATAGAAGGCCAACTGGCCAGTAATTGGGAGGGTCACCCTTTTTGTAGACTGGAACTATAATGGCAAATTGCCAATGGTTTGGTAGGATGGCGAAGACTGCCACTAAGAGGGGGGTCCACCCCTCAGGATCTGATTTCAAAATCTCTGGGATAATTAAATCTGATCCATCCGCTTTTCCATTTTTAGACCAACTATCAGGTCTGCAACTTCCCGACTGAAACTGGGGGCCAGATGGTCAATTCAGGAGAATTTATCACTGAGCTCTGGGTTTCTAACTCATTAGGCTGAAAAAGTTGGAAAAACGAATACATCAGTTTAATGGAGAGATGGATGGGGTGAAGGTTGGACTTGAATTACTCAGTCCATTGGCCAAGAACCAAAACTGCTGTTTGTTGTTGTTGTTGTTACACCCCACTGTATCTTCCCAAAGGGGACTCAAAGCGGTTTGACATAAAAGCATTAGTGTATAATTTAAAATATACAAATATATAAGCATTAAAACATAATTAAACACAAACAGTACTTTAAAAAATCAGTTAATATCCGTCAAAAACATCCAAAGTTAAAAACCACAGCACCCCCTGACTTGGTCTTCAAAAGCCTGCCTGAATGAAAAGGTTTAGCCTGCCGCCCGAAGGACAACAGGGAGGAGGCCGTTCTGGGTTCCCAGGGCAAGAGGTTCCAGGGGTGAGGAGGGGCATTGGCCACCCAGGAGGAAGGGAGGAAGGAAGGAAGGAAGGAAGGAAGGAAGGAAGGAAGGAAGGAAGGAAGGAAGGCTGCCATATATTTTCCGAGCCCAATTCAAGGTGCAGGTGATCACCTACAAAGCCCTGAACGGTTTGGGACCCACCTACCTTTGTGACCACATTTCCCCCCTATGAACCTACACATTGTCTTCGCTCGTCGGGGGAGGCCCGCCTCTCGATCCCACCACCCTCGCAATTGCAGTTGGTGGGACGAGGGAGAGGGCCTTCTCCGTGGTGGCCCCATCCCGGCTCTGGAACTCTCTCCCCAGGAGATCAGGCAGGCCCCCACCCTCCTCACCTTTCGGAAGAGCCTGAAAACTTGGCTCTTCCAACAGGCCTTTGGCGACTGATCTCCTTAGTAATGGATTGACCTACTGCTTATCTCACTTATTATACCCTATTCCTTTAGCCGCCCATAGTGTATGCCTTCGCCAGCACTTTAACGGGACAATTGTTCTGGGATCGACCTCAGCCTGATTGAATCTGACACTAATGGCACTTTTTTGGCCCAGTTCTTTTTTAGAACCGACCCGGGATTTTATCATAGTATATTTATTGTATCTTATTTATTTATTAGACTTGTATACCACTATTTATTAGACTTGTATGACTAGCCTCACTATAACTCTATTCTGAATGCTATTAAGTTCCTCTCATCGGGATATTTTAATCTAATGATTTTATCTTATATTACTGCTATAGTCCCCCCCACCACCACCACCACCACCTTTCAAGTTGACTGAATGGCATTGGTGGTTGTTTGATATTATTACTGCTGTATAAACCTTTGTTTTAACTTCTGTTTTATTATCTTCTTGTGTTTTAAACTGTGTATATTGCTGGTGTATTTGTGCTGTTACTTTTGTAACATTGTGAGCCGCCCCAGGTCCCCACGGGGAGATGGTGGTGGGGTATAAATAAAGTTTTATTATTATTATTATTATTATTACTCCCAGTTTGGCTCGGAGCGGTTTACAGAAATAGATTAAAACAATACACTTAGCTTGACCTATGACTTGTTTTATTGTTGATTGATTGTTTTATTGTTATGTTTTTATATTGTTTGTGACCTGGGCTTGGCCCCATGTAAGCCGCCCCGAGTCCCTTCGGGGAGATGGGGTGGGGTATAAAAATAAAATTATTATTATTATTATTATTATTATAAGGCCCTCTCTCTCTCTCTCTCTCGTTCTCACCAATTAAGTCTAAGATGGAGAGAAGAGCTTCTCCTGAAGGGGATCCCAGGGCAGGTTCCTCCAAGGGGATGCGGTCAGCCAAACAGCCTGGGCCTGAACCATCCAGGGCTTGGAAGGTCCTAACCAGTACGTACTTTGAATTGTGCCCAGTGACAGACTGGCAGCCAGTGGAGGGGAATGTCCAGTCCCTGCCGCCAGCCCCGGTCAGCAGCCTGGCTCCACCGTTGTGGACCAACCGAAGCTCCCGAGTGTTCTTTCTGCTGTGGTGTTTCATGCTGTGCTTTGGGCTTGGTCCCCTTGGGAGTCTGCCCTAAGCTGGACCCCCGAGCCTCCGCTCCATAGGACCCACTTCGAGGCAGGCCTGTAGCGAGGGGGGGGGGGGGGTTAGGGGTTCAACCCCCCCCCCCCAAATTTTTCAGATTATAAAAAAAACCTGGTTTACTCATGAATTTTAACTAGTTAACCAAATCCCCATGCTAAATCTATGAGACACAAAACATTAAGAGCCCCTCCAGGCACTATCTCAAGCAGATATTGACAGGTTTGTAGCGGGGGTGGGGGGTGTTAGGGGTTCAACCCCCCCCCCCAAAAATTTTTTTAAAAAAAACCCGAATTTTTTTTCTGGCTACGGCCCTGCTTCGAGGGTCTCCTCTGGCAGGGCGGGAGGCAGAAGGGGGGGGGGGGAAGGCGCATGCGCCATGGGGAGGAGGACAGAGCAGGCCGCAGCCTCCCCTGGACAGGCCGAGGGAGGGAGGGAGGGAGGCCTGTGGGCGGAGGAGGGCCCGGCGCCTCGACTCCAAAGCCTGAGGGGGAGGGGGGAGGGAGGGGGCGCGGGGGACACACTCGGGGACCCACAAAGCACACCCCCCACACACACACACACACAGGCCCACTCACCTCCTCCGCTCTCTTCTTCCTTTGTCTCCCTCACTCGCCCTCTGCTCCTCCTCCTCCTCCTCCGGAAGTGCGCTCACCCGCCCCCTCTCGTCCTCAGCCTCTCTAGGAAGACGCCTCCCTTCCTCGGTGGACTTCCGCACGGGCCTAACATGGCACGATGCCCACAGGGGGCGGGGCTTCGCGGCACTTGAACAGAGCCCGACACAGGCAGACAGAGACGCGCCTCCTTTCTTTGCCTCCAATGGGAATCCGCCTTCCTCTCCGGCGTCATCCGTCTCCGGGCAGCATCTCCCCCGGCCCTTTCCTCCGCCCTTCTGCCAACTAACGGTCATTCCGGGACCCGCCAATGGGAATCCGCCTTCCTCCCTGACGTCATCCGTCTCCGGGCAGAATCTCCCCTCACCGTTTCCTCCGTCGTTCTGCCGTTAACGGTCATTTTAGGGACCGGCCAATGGGAACCGGGCTCCTGCCGCAACGTCACCGGTCTCCGGGCAGACCCGTCCTCGCCTTCCCGCCTGTTGGTCATGTGACTGGGTAAGTGACCGTTGGGAAGGCCGAGGCCTCCGCCGGGTGAGAGGGGGAAAGGGGGGGGGCTTCTTTCCTTCCCTCAGGTTCTCTCTCTTTCTCTCTCTCTCTCTCCCTCCCTCCCTCCGGCCCGGCCTGCCTGCCTCTCTCTCTCTCCCGGTGAGTCCCGTTCGCAGCCCCCCCCCCCCCCCCCCAGGTTGGGAACCACTCCGGGCATTTTCTCCTGGCGTTTCACCTGCATCTGTGGCAGGCATCCTCAGAGGTTGTGAGGTCTGTTGGAAACTAGGCAAGTGGGGTATATATCCCTGTGGAATAATGTTCAGGGCGGGAGAAAGAGCTCTTGTCTGCCTCAGGCAAGTGGGAATGTTGCCATTGACCACCTTGATTAGCAGTGAATGGCCTTGTAGACTCAAAGCCTGGTTGCTTCCTGCCTGACCTCCCACAGATATATAACTCCCATTTGCCTAGTTTCCAATAGATCTCACAACCTCTGAGGACGCCTGCCATCGATGCAGGTGAAACGCCAGGAGAGAATGCTTCTGGGTCATGGCCAGACAGCCCGGAAAACTCACAGCAACCCAGTGATTCCGGCCATGAAAGCCTTTGACAACACAAGGCATAATATCAATGGCTGTTTCTGGTGAGCAAGGGAAAAAACATCAATGAGTGCAAAATGCACAGACTCCACGTGTATTTCCTCTGAGGAAGGAGGCGCCCCACTTTTCACCCCAAATGTCTGAGCAGATTTCCGTCGCAGCCTGGCCGGACTGGGAGTGGGATCAGAACTATGAGAGGGAGAGGAAGGGGATGCTGGGGTGGCTTCAGGGGGACACCGGTGGGAAGCGGCTCAAAGCCTCAGGAGGACCTGGCCACTGGACCCCAACCTTGATCAAACAAAACTGTGTAATGCATGTATTGGGTGATATTTTGGGGTACGCTGTGCTAATATTGCATCCAATGTCTTGTGAAGGCACCTGTTCCCCTCCATCCCCCCTACGAGGGGCGCTCATGCAAGATCCCCCCTGGCCCACTTCCTGCAGACTGAGAGCAATGGACCCTGGCCCAGTCCGGAGTCCTTCTTCTCTCCACGGGTGCCACCTCGGGACACACACTTCAACCATCGTTAAGCTACCGTAAACACTTCCTCGCTTGTAGAAGTCGACAGGTTGTTTCAAGAGCCACGTTGTGACTTTGGAAATCAGAGTCTCATCACCTTTGATGGCCTCCCTCCCGCAATTTCCACAGCAGTGAAGCATTATCTGCCCCAGTGATCGTGGTCCCCTTTGCTGGGAAATCCATCCATCCTACTCCGTGCTGGTCCCAAAATACTGTGAGCGTGACCTTGCCTGCCGAGAGTTGGGCACGTGCCTTCTTTGGAGGCCTTGAGTCATGATGCTTCCATTGCATCGACTGGGCTTTAGTCTCAGGATGATAGCAATGGAGCCAGCTTTCATCCCGTGTGATCAGTCTGTTGAGAAAGTCCTCCTGGTTTCCATGGCACATTGTCAATAGAGCCTGAGAGCATTTGACCTGTTCCTGCTTCTGGAAAGGTGTGAGCAGCCGGGGAACCCAGCAAGCAGGTACCTTATACATGTGAAGATGGTCTTGGGTGATTTTTTTCACACTAATCTTGATATTTTGGGCTGGGCTGTGAATGGTTATGTGGCAATTTTCCAAATTGGCAACCTTCACTTGCTGGATGGTGTGTTCATCAATAGCAAAGTGGGTTTCCCCTGGAATGGAAGCTGTTTGCACCGAAGTTCGTACACATTTGAATTGACGATGCCAGTTCTTGACCATGTCATATGATGGGGAATCATCACCATAAACCTCTTTCATCTCATCGAATGTCTCCTTTGGTGTGCAGCCGGCCTTTCAAGTCAAGGAACTTAAAGACTGCTCTGTATTCCACTGGGTCTGTTATCAAACCTCACTCCACTTCAGCACCTCTACAATCAATACCGTTATCAGTTCTGAGTTGTAATTGGTACGTAACCTATAGAGACTTATATCATTACACATGTAGTTTCAACATCCTGTGATAAATAGAAGTGGGTCTGGGGAAATCTTTAGTGAAAGTCCTCATATTTATATACAATCCTGGGAACTGAGATTTTGTACCATTCGTAAATATCCCTCTAGCGATCTCCCAAGCCAGGACATGTCATCCCTTTTGTGTGAGAGTGACAGACAGACAATCCCTTCATCAGTGCGCTGTTGTGCACCGTTTACTTGGCCAGATGTGTCCAGAGGTTTATGATTCCCACGGAACGCAAGGCCAAGCATGGATGAATTAACTTTTTGTGTGTGTATTCTACCCTTGGGATATCTAGCATTATCACCTTTTGTCTTCCATGCCCAGCACTGTTTGCCTTCAAACCTGGATAATTTTGTTCTCTGTCCTGACCGATCTGATTGAGTGGAACTTCACTAGGTACAGACCCACTATATGTGGTCTCTATTGAAATCATTACAAAAGGAGAGGAAGCTGGGAATCCCAGGAGAAAGGCATCTGGGGCCCTCCCTCCTCAGGAGGCCTAAGACCCAAAACAACCCAAACTCCCCAAATCTAGAAACAACCAGGCTCTCTCTTTATCTGGCCTCCCTCCAAGACTCTTTAGGTCTTCCTGTGGGGAAGGATTATGGGAGCTGGAGTCCAAATAAGTAACTTTGGACTAATAGTGTAATAACACTGGAATCTTTATTGCATTTTGGACATGGATTAATATATACCTGATCAACCACTGCCATCAGAAGTGACCAGTAAATGTTAAAGCGGTGGGAGATAATCAAGGCACATTTCCCTTGTTTCTTTCTAAATCCTTGTCTACATGGATGAACACAAATGCATGCTTGGGAGATATATTTGTCTTGGACTACAACTCCCAGGATCCTCCAACACTCCTGCTAGGACTTTCTGCAGGGGTGAAGGGAGTTGTAGTCCAAGAGAGGCATTCCCTTCACTCTCTGGAGCAGGGATTCCCAGACTCCATTCCTCCAGGATTTCTGGGAGGAGGGAGCAAGCTTGTTTTCTGCTGCCCTGCAGACTAGGACACGAAACAATGGCTTCAAACTACAGGAAAGGAGATTCCACCTGAACATCAGGAAGAACTTCCTGACTGTGAGAAGGGCTGTTCGGCAGTGGAACTCTCCCCGGACTGTGGTGGAGGCTCCTTCTTTGGAGGCTTTTAAGCAGAGGCTGGATGGCCATCTGTCAGGGGTGCTTTGAATGCGATTTCCTGCTTCTTGGCAGGGGGTTGGACTGGATGGCCCATGAGGTCTCTTCCAACTCTACTATTCTGTGAAGATCAGGGATTCTGGGACATGGAGTCCCCAGGAGGTGGAAGGCCAGGGCTTGGAAGGGAGGCTCCTGAGAAGGGACCAGGCTTCCATGGCTAAACTTGCCCTTTTCTCCTCAATGGGACATCCTTCCAAATGTTGGCTCTCTTGTCTCCTCGGCCTTTTTTCCCTCCGAACTAAACACACCCAACTCCCTCAGCCATTCCCTAGAGCCCTTCTTTGGAGACATTCTAGCATCTCGAACTCTTGCTTGAATTGCGCTGCTCAGATCTGGACACAGGGTTATTCCAGGGCAGGTCTGATCAAAGTATAGAAGAGAGTTGACTAAAACTGACCCGGATTTAGACATCATGCTCCCATTCCTACAGCCTAGAATCACATTGGCTTTTTAATGTGATGTATCACACTTCATAAAATAAACAATTTTTATTCAAAGACAAAAAACAAAAACAGAAACAAAACAAAGCATGTTGATGCAAATTATAATTTTGGTATTTAATTTTTTTTACACAAATTATAATTTTGGTACATTTTAAGGTACTGCTAAACAAATTTAAAGTGAAGTAGGACACATATTTTGCACAAGAACCAAACTAACGGACTACAAACACTAGTCTACAAAACTCTAACTATATGATTTGGATCTCTATTTCCTTTCAATGCTATTCTATACTCTACTTCTTCAATTTAGTTAATAAGTCCATTTCAACGGATTCATGAATCTTCATCAGTCTTTGTCATCATTCTTTGTCTTCCATTCCCTGCACTTGGGGAGATATGCTGTGTATCCTAATGGACCCTTTGCCAAAGGTGGTGATTAAACAGTCCCAAATATGCAAATGGGTTCACTCTACATAGGGATAAGTACACACAAAGCAAGAGAAATGGTCTCATATTCCGGGGCTCTCTCGGTATAAAGTCTGAGGTTTAATAAACAAACTCAAGATAAGTCAGGACCATATCTCTCTATATATAAAAGGGTAATGGAATCACGGCACCGGACAAAACAACTAAACTAAACGCCCCACAACCTCAAAAATTGACAGCACAACCTCTCATCCATGCCTCTACATTCATACAACAAAAAGAAAAGAAAAATTAAGCCCTAGCCACAGCAACGCTAGTTATAGGAAAATTAAAGTCTTCAATCCGGCGAAAACAGCAGTTCCCAAACTGTGGTCTGTGGACTAGCTGTGGTCCGCAATAACTCAAATAGGGTCCACAGCCTCACCATTACTACAAGGTTGCAATGAGAGTGACTGGTCTCGCGAAACCCTCTTAATAGTGCTGAGGCTTATTAAATATGGTTTTCTGTGGGCGAGCAGATGGCGACTACTGGGTGGCATATGTTCTGTATCAAGAAATAGAGCTGATGTGGTCTCTCCAATGCAGTTTTCTGAATCAGCACCCCAAATAACCAAACCAAATCTAAAGCTGACCAAAATCTGATTTGTAACCCTTTTGGCACTAATTTTGGAGAGTGGTCTCTGGTCAAGTGATCCTCAGTTAAGAAAAGGTTGGGAACCACTGAGCAAAAATAATACAATTGCAGCAACACAGTCGAAGGAACAATGAACACAAGTGCAGGTCAAGAGTCCAATTAATGCAGACAAGTTGAGTACTGCAGATCCAGGTCAGGAGCCAAGGTTACAGTCCACTAGTCACATGCCAGGAGTTCATTCAGCATAATTGATCAAATAACAACCAAGAAATCAAGAGTACAAACAGAGTCCCAAAGTCAAGCTAGAAAGCCAGGGATACAAACAAAGTCCAAGTCCAAACCAAAACGTCAGTCCAGAATTTAGAGTCAATGATTCAGGATACAACAAAGTCCAGACAAGGGTTAAAGGTATAGGACTAGTGCCCAAAATTTCAACCAAGGGGCAGTAATAATAATAACACTTCATTTATATTCTGCCCTATCCCCCCAAAGGGACTAAGGACGGATCACAGTACATACAGTACACATGCACCTGCACGGCAAACATGCAATTGAATGCAGAAGACCCAAGACATATGAAGATAAGACGTTATCTGCAACCAAAGAGCTATTCTTTTTCACAACCCTTTTATCCAGAGATCTCAGCTGCTGCTCATTTCAGCAAACCTTCACATATCATCCTAGAAGCCTGCGATGGGTCTCCTTGGGGAGGAGGTTAGGTGAACCCCTTCCAAGCTTGCTGAAATCCTGAGAAAAGAGCCCCTCTGAGTGACACCTGCTCCCAGTAGCCGTCAACCAAGGCCACACAAACTGCAGTTCTGGAGGAGAGAGAGCAAGGTGCTGGCTTTCATCTTTCCTTCCAATGCTTTTTAAAGATAGCACGGAAACTCAAAGGCTCATCTCCTCTAGCAGAGCATGAGTTCTGTGATGTCTAATGTATGCTGAACTTTCTCTAAAGCACTTTTCATATTCCGTGCATTAAGGTGATTTCTCCCGTGTGGGTCCTTTGATGGGAACGTAGATTATCACTGCGACTGAAGCTTTCTCCACATTCCATGCATTTATAGGGCTTCTCCCCTGTGTGGATTCTTTGATGAGAACGTAGATGGCCACTCTGACAGAAGCTCTTTCCACATTCCATGCATTTATGTGGCTTCTCCCCTGTGTGGATCCTTTGATGGGTACGCAGATTGCTACAATGACGGAAGCTCTTTCCACATTCCAAGCATTTATGTGGCTTCTCCCCTGTGTGGATCCTTTGATGGGAATGTAGACTGCCACTCTGACTGAAGCTCTTTTCACATTCCAAGCATTTATATGGCTTCTCCCCTGTGTGGGTCCTCTGATGGGAACGTAGATTGCCACTGTCACTGAAGCTTTCTCCACATTCCATGCATTTATATGGCTTCTCCCCTGTGTGGGTCCTTTGATGGGAACGTAGACTGCCACTGTGACTGAAGCTTTCTCCACATTCTATGCATTTATATGGCTTCTCCCCTGTGTGGGTCCTTTGATGGGAACGTAGACTGCCACTGTCACTGAAGCTTTCTCCACATTCCATGCATTTATATGGCTTCTCCCCTGTGTGGGTCCTTTCATGGGAACGTAGACTGCCACTGTGACTGAAGCTTTCTCCACATTCCATGCATTTATATGGCTTCTCCCCTGTGTGGGTCCTTTGATGGGAACGTAGACTGCCACTGTGACTGAAGCTTTCTCCACATTCTATGCATTTATTTGGCTTCTCCCCTGTGTGGGTCCTTTGATGGGAACGTAGACTGCCACTCCGACTGAAGCTTTCTCCACATTCCATGCATTTATATGGCTTCTCCCCTGTGTGGATCCTTTGATGGATACGCAGACTATAACTCTGACTGAAGCTCTTTCCACATTCCATGCATTTATATGGCTTCTCCCCTGTGTGGGTCCTTTGATGGGAATGTAGATTACCATTGCGACTGAAGCTTTCTCCACATTCCTTGCATTTATAGGGCTTCTCCCCTGTGTGGGTCCTTTGATGGGAACGTAGATGTCCACTGTGACTGAAGCTTTCTCCACATTCCATGCATTTATAGGGCTTCTCCCCTGTGTGGGTCCTTTGATGGGAACGTAGATTGCCACTGTGACTGAAGCTTTCTCCACATTCCATGCATTTATAGGGCTTCTCCCCTGTGTGGGTCCGTTCATGTACAGTAAGAGAACTTTTCCAATCAAATTGTTTCCCACATTCCATACATTGATGTAACTTCTCCCCTGTGTGTGTTCTAGGATAGGGAGGTAGAGGACTTGCCATTCTTTTATATTTATAATTCAAATATCATGCCAGGGGTTCACAGATATAACCTCTCGAACAGCACAGTCTATGTATTGCTGTAGCCTTCTTCTCACTTTCAGGAAGCTTCTCTTTTTACAGCACAATCTTATTTTCCCTTCTTAATTGTACAGGTATGTAGCTTGAAATGTATTTTTCTACTACTTATTTCTTCTTCTTGTCATTGCTGTGCATCTTGAAGTTACTTTAGACTTAGAGCACTCCTCGGGCAAAGCTCTCACAAGATGTTCTTCGCAGAAATTGTTCAGAAGTTACCTGCCAGACAAATGAGAAGAAAATGTCTTCAGGAGTTGAACAGAGAAAGATCTCATGGAACATGAAGAACAAGTCTCGTGCTGTAACAAACCCAGGGGAAGAGGGAAGGTGCGCATTGCCTGGTGAGAAATGCTTTAACACTTGCCCAACAACGAACAATCCCTCCTCAGCTACAAAGAGGATGGTGCCCAAAGATTCTCTGCGTAAAATAAAATCCAACCCTGCCAATTAAAATCCAACAATACAGCAAAGTTGCAGGTATAACAGGCTGTGAACTGTGAACATTTGATTTTGTGTTTCATTTATTTTTGACATCTTTCACTGAATTAAATGTGGAGCCTCCGGTGGCCTAGGTGATAAAAGCCTTGTGACTTGAAGGTTGGGTTGCTGACCTGAAGGCTGCCAGGTTCGAATCCCACCCGGGGAGAGTGTGGATGAGCTCCCTCTGTCAGCTCCAGCTCCATGCGGGGACATGAGACAAGCCTCCCACAAGGATGGTAAAGCATCAAAACATCCGGGCGTCCCCTGGGCAACGTCCTTGCAGACAGCCAATTCTCACTCCAGAAGCAACTCCGTTTGCTCCTGACACGGAAAAAAAACTGAATTAAATTATTCTCAATGTCTTCTAGAGATATGTGGTCAGCCTTATATAAATTACTGTAATAATGTTTAAAAGTCTGTTGAATTTTGATATTATTAATTAATATTTTATCTTCATGTTGTATCTTAACACTGAGTCCCAGTGTTAGAGAAAGGTGGGGTAGATAGCAACAAAATTATATTAATGGAGGCATCAGTAGGTCAAATGTTTTTCAATATTTACATACAACTGTAATTTAAAATTTAAGATTTTCCAACTCTGATTAAATCATTATTCTAACCTCCTTCAATGTAAACGTGCTTACAGTAATCATCATAGTTTATATTTTCAGTATACATTTTGGGGGAAATGCTGTGTGTATATGAATAAAGAAAAGTGGAAAAGACGAGCGCCGAGAAGGAGAGGAAGGTGCACACTGCACGAGAAAGAAGAGAGCAGGAGAGGCAGGAGAGCTGGGTTGCTGTGCGGAGAGCTGAGGGTCCTGGCAGGAAAGCACCCGAGTAGAAGCCAAGGGGGGCTTTTTCAACCTAAAAAAGGGCTAAAAACTAGGCTTATACTTGAGTATATACAGTATATTCTTTAGCAGCCCCCTCCCCAAGAGTTTGTCTTCCTTTGGTGAAAACACTTAATTCCAATCTCCTGTGAGGCATCAGTTTTCATATTGGAGGTCTGATAACTTTGTTTCTGTGAGTTTTCTGGGCTGTATGGCCATGTTCCAAAAGCATCCTCTCCTAATCTTTTGCCCGTATCTATGGCAGGCATCCTCAGAGGTTGGAAACTAGGCAAGTGGGGTTTATATGTGTGTGTGTGTATATATATGTATAATATCTGTTAATACTGGTAACCAGACTGTGTTCGATTTCATGGTTTTCTCCTTTCTGTTGAAATTGTCCACATGCTTGTGGATTTCAATGGCTTCTCTGTGTAGTCTGACATGGTGATTGTCAGAGGGATCCAACATTTCTGTGTTCTCTGTGTCCAAGTGCTTGGCTTCCCCTAGGCCATGTCTTTGTAGATGGCTGATTCTCTCACACCAAAGAGGTGTTCTCTTCTTCTTCTTCTTCTTCTTCTTCTTCTTCTTCTTATTATTATTATTATTATTATTATTATTACTAGCTGTGCCCAGCCACGCGTTGCTGTGGCGAAGAATGGTGGTATGGGAAATAAAGTATTGAGAAATTGGTGGTAGTTAAGGTAAAGGGTAAACGTTTTCCCCTGACGTTAAGTCCAGTCATGTCTGATTCTGGGGGTTGGTGCTCATCTCCATTTCTAAGCCGAAGAGCCGTCGTTGTCTGTAGACTCCTCCAAGGTCATGTGGGATGACTGCATGGAGCAGCGTTACCTTCCCACCGGAGCAGTACCTATTGATGCACTCACATTTACATGTTTTTGAACTTCTGGGTTGGCAGAAGCTGGGGCTAACAGTGGGGGCTCTCTCCGCTCCCCCAATTCAAACCTGCGGCCTTTCGGTCCAGAAGTTCAGCAGCTCAGCGCTTTAACATGCTGTGCCATCAGGGGACATTATTTCCTAAAGGTTGTGAATATACAATATTTCTGATTGGTTTTTTTTTGTCTGTTGGAGGCAAGTATGAATGCTGCAATTAGGAAAAATGATTAGGATGTAATGGCCTTGCAGATTTAAAGCCTAGCTGTTTCCTCCCTGAGTGATTTTTTTGTTGGGAGGTGTTAGCTGGCCCTGATTGTTTCCTGTCTGGAATTACCTTGTTTTCAGAGTGGTGTTGTTTGCGATATTTTATGTGCTTCTACTGTCTGTGGCCCTGAGAAAACAGAGGATTGGCCAGACTTTGATGATGGGAATCCTTTGTTGGGAGGTGTTAGCTGGCCCTGATTGTTTTCTGTGTGGAATTCCCCTATTTTCAGAGTGTTGTTCTTTATTTAGTGTTCTGATTTTAGAGATTGTATTGTTCTGTTTTATTATACCACATTAATTTTTATATATTCTGATTTTAGTGTTTTTGAATACTTGGAGCCAGATTGTATTCATTTTCACGGTTGACCGCAACACAATAATAATAATAATAATAATAATAATAATAGTAAGGATAGTAATGATAGTAATAATAATGACTTCGGTAATACATAGTGCTTCACTGCCTTCTCAGCTTCCTTTCTGGAAGAATCCTTTCTTGGGAGGTGTTAGCTGGCCCTGATTGTTTCCTTTGTGGAATTTCCAATTTCCTTGCTTTATTTACTTTCTTTATTTCTTTATTTCTTTATTACTATTCTGGTTTTAGAGATTATATTGTTCTGCATTATTCTATCCTAGAAATTATTTCATATCAAAGTAGAATCTCACTTATCCAACATTCGATTATACAATGTTCTGGATTATCCAACACAGTCCGCCTTTTCATAATCAATGTTTTTGTAGTCAGTGTTTCAAATTCATTGTGATATTTTACTGGTAAATTTGTAAATACAGTACAGTAGAGTCTCACTTATCCAACATAAGTGGGCTGGCAAAATGTTGGATAACCGAATATGTTGGATAATAAGGAGGCATTAAGGAAAAGCCTATTAAATATCAAATTAGGTTATGATTTTACAAATGAAACACCAAAACATCATGTTAGACAACAAATTTGGCAGAAAAAGTAGTTCAATACGCAGTAATGCTATGTAGTAATTACTGTATTTATGAATTTAGCAATATATCATGATATATTGAAAACATTGACTACAAAAATGCATTGGATAATCCAGAACGTTGGATAAGTGAGACTCTACTGTAATTACTACATAGCATTACTGCACATGGAACTACCTTTTCTGTCAAATTTGTTGTATAATATGATGTTTTGATGCTTAATTTGTATAACGATTACCTAATTTGATGTTTAATCAGCTTTTCCTGAATCCCTTCTTATTATCCAATATATTTACTTATCCTGCCGGCCTGTTTATGTTGGATAAGTGAGAGTCTACTGTATATTGATCATCTTATATTATATGCTTAGAACTGGATTATATGAGGCCCCTTCTTCACAGTTGTATAAAATGCACACTGAAGTGGATTATATGGAAGTGTGGAGTCAAGATAATCCAGTGCAAAGCAGATAATATAAGATTATAAATGGGTTATATAGCTGTGTGGAAGGGCCTTGAGTCTACACTGCCATATAATCCAGTGCAAATTAGATAATCTGTGGAAGAAGCCTAAGTGAGGCCTAAATTTGCCTGTCCCCTAACTGAAACCTGGCTGTCCCTTGGTTGCTAGGCAACGAAGTGGGCAGAGATTAGCCCTCTAAACTGGCAGCAATTGGATAAAAACAATTATTGCTCTCCCTCTAATTAGGACTTTATTTTTCTTTTCTTTTTGTTGTATCAACCTAGAGGCGTGGATGATGGGTTGTGTTGTCAAATTTCGAAGTTGGGGGGCCTGTAGTTTTGTTGTTTTGTCCACTGCCCTGATGCCATCACTCTTTTATATATATAGATTATTATCATCTGCATTTCTATACCGCTTTTCTCACCCCTGGGGGGACTCAAAGCGGTTTACAACATAATAAACGGCAAAATTCAATGCCTTACATATATATAAAAATATATCACATATCTAAATAAAAAGATAGACATTCTGGGAGTCAGTGAACTGAAATGAACTGGAATGGGCCACTACACAAAAGATGACCACCAGATCTACTACTGCGGACAAGAGGAACACCGAGGAAATGGAGTAGACTTCATAGTTAATAATAAAGTTGCGAAAGCAGTAATTGGATACAACCCAAAAAATGATAGAATGATCTCAATTTGAGTTAAAGGCAAGCCATTTAACATCACAGTGATCTAAACATATACCCCAACCACAGTTTCTGAAGAAGTAGAATTAGATAGGTTCTACGAGGATCTACAACACTTAATGGATAACACACCAAAAAGAGACATTATTCTCATTACAGGAGATTGGAATGCTAAGGTGGGCAGTCAAATGATAACCGGGATCACAGGCAAGCATGGTCTGGGACAACAAAATGAAGTAGGACGTAGGCTGATAGAATTTTGCCAGGAAAACTCAATGTGCATAACAAACACTCTCTTCCAACAACCTAAAAGACGGCTTTACACATGGACTTCACCAGATGGTCAACACCGAAATCAGATTGACTACATCCTTTGCAGCCAAAGGTGGCGGACATCCATCCAGTCGGTGAAAACAAGACCTGGAGCTGACTATAGTTCAGATCACGAACTTCTTATTACAAAATTTAGAATCAGACTAAAGAGAATGGGGAAAATACACAGACCAATTAGATATGATCTCACAAATATTCCCAGTGAATATGCAGTGGAGGTGAAGAATAGATTTCAGGGACTAGATTTAATAAATAGTCCCAGAAGAACTATGGACAGAAGTCCACAACATTGTTCAGAAGGCAGCAACAAAGTACGTCCCAAAGAAAAAGAAAATCAAGAAGGCAAGATGGTTGTCTACTGAGACACTGGATGTAGCCCAAGAAAAAAGGAAGGTGAAAGAAAACAGCGATAGGGGGAGATATGCCCAATTAAATGCACAATTCCAGAGGTTAGCCAGGAGAGACAAGGAACTATTTTTGAACAAGCAATTCATGGAAGTGGAAGAAGACAATAGGATAGGAAGGACAAGAGATCTCTTCCGGAAAATCAGAAACATCGGAGGCAAATTTCAGGAAAAAATGGGCTTTGTCAAAAACAAAGATGGCAGGGACCTAACAGAAGATGAAGAGATCAAGAATAGGTGGCGAGAATATACAGAAGATCTGTTTAGGAAGGATAATAATATAGAGGATAGCTTCGACTGTGTGGTGAGTGAATTACAACCAGACATCCTGAGGAGTGAGGTTGAATGGGCCTTAAGAAGCATTGCTAATAACAAGGCAGCAGGAGACGATGAGATACTAGCAGAGCTCTTTGAAATCTTGGAAGGTGATGCTGTCAGGGTGATGTATGCCATATGCCAGCAAATATGGAAAACACAAGATTGGCCATCAGATTGGAAAAAAATCAATTTACATCCCCATACCAAAAAAGGGAAATGCTAAAGAATGCTCTAACTTCCGTCCAGTGGCCCTTATTTCCCATGCCAGTAAGGTAATGCTCAAGATCCTGCAAGGCAGACTCCAGCAATACATGGAGCGAGAGCTGCCAGATGTCCAAGCTGGGTTCAGAAATGGCAGAGGAACCAGAGACCAAATTGCCAATATCCGCTGGATAATGGAGGAAGCCAGGGAGTTTCAGAAAAACATCTACTTCTGCTTTATTGACTATTCTAAAGCCTTCGACTGTGTGGATCATAATAAACTGTGGCATGTTCTTGGTGGTATGGGGATACCAAGTCACCTTGTCTGTCTCCTGAGAAATCTGTATAAAGACCAAGTAGCCACAGTAAGAACAGACCACGGAACAGGAGACGGGTTCAAGATTGGGAAAGGAGTGTGGACATCAGGGCTGCATACTATCGCCCTCCCTATTCAACTTGTACGTAGAACACATCATGCGACATGCGGGGCTCGAGGAATCCAAGGCCAGAGTTAAAATTGCTGGAAGAAACATGAACAACCTTAGGTATGCAGATGATACCACTCTGATGGCTGAAAGTGAGGAGGAGCTGAGGAGCCTTATCACCAAGGGGAAAGAAGAAAGTGCAAAAGCTGGGTTGCAGTTAAACGCCAAGAAAACCAAGATCATGGCAACTACACCTATTGACAACTGGCAAATAGAAGGAGAAAACGTGGAGGCAGTGACAGACTTTATATTTCTAGGCGCGAAGATCACTGCAGCCAGGAAATCAGAAGACGTCTACTTCTTGGGAGGAGAGCAATGGCCAACCTTGACAAAATAGTGAAGAGCAGAGGCATCACACTGGCAACGAAGGTCCACATAGTCAAAGCCATGGTATTCCCCATAGTGACCTATGGCTGTGAGAGCTGGACCATAAGGAAGGCTGAGCGAAGGAAGATAAGATGCTTTTGAACTCTGGTGCTGGAGGAAAATCCTGAGCGTGCCTTGGACCTTGGCAAGAAGGTCCACCCAGTCCATCCTCCAGGAAATAATGCCCAATGGCTGCTCACTGGAGGGAAGGATATTAGAGACAAAGCTGAAGTATTTTGACCACATCATGAGGAGACAGGAAAGCTTGGAAAAGATCATGATGCTGGGGAAAATGGAAGGAAAAAGGAAGGGAGGCCGACCAAAGGCGAGATGGACAAATTATAATAAAACTTTATTTATATTCCACCCTATCCCCCGTGGAACTCAGGGGAGAGTCCTCTGAGCTCTGTCAGTCATCCAGGCTGTACTGCAGCCATGTTTCAATATCCGAAAAGAAGCCCCATTGAGGAGGAAGAGGAGGGGGAAAGGCTTCCTTTCTGCTGCTCTGGAGACTGAGACAAAGGAGCCAGGAGTTCAAAGGGCAGGATAAGGGATTCCTCCTAAACACGAGGAAGGACTTCCTGAGGGTAAGAAGAAGAGCTGTTCGCAGGGGAACTCTCTGCCTCGGAATCCAGTGGGAGCTCCTTCTTGGAAGATTTAGTCAGAGGCTGGATGGCCATCTGTCGGGAGGGCTTGGGTTGAGTTTCCCTGCCTGGCAGAAGGGGGTGGGGCTGGGTGGCCCTTGGGGTCTCTCCCAACCCTCTGGCTTCGGGGATTCCTCGTGTCTCAGTCCTAGGCCAAGGCTGCCGCCTCCCCCTCCTCCGCCTCCTCCTCAAGGACTTGGGAGATATTTGTCTTGGGATAGAACTCCCAGGTTCCTCCAACCCTCATGCCAGGAGGGTTTCTGGGCGTTGTAGTCCAAGAGAGCCATTCCCTTTGGGGAGAGAGGGAGGGTTAGAAATAAAGTTATTACTATTACTATTATTATCATTATTCCCTCCACTCTCTTGAGCAGGGATTCCCAAACTCTATTCCTCTGGGATTTCTTGGACTTTAGCACCCAGAAGCCTCAGCTGCCTTGGCCCAAGATCAGGGATTCTGGGACATGGAGTCCCCGGAAGTGGAAGGCCAGGGCTTGGGAAGGGAGGCTCCTGAGAAGGGACCAGGCTTCCACGGCTGAACTGCTCTTGCCATCCAGAAATGCTTCCCAATGTTTAGTTGGAAGCTTCTTTCCCACAATGTGAATCAACTGCTTTCCATTTTAGTCACCAGAGTAGCAGGAAAAACTTGCCCTTTTCTCCTCAGTGGGACATCCTTCCCCATATTGGCTCTCCTGTCCCCTCGGCCTTTCTTTCCCTCTCAGCTAAAGATACCCAAACTACTCCCAAGTCCGCCTCACCTTTTGGCACCTGCTGGTCCTTCTCCACTTCGGCCTGGAGCTTCTTCTGCACGGCCTCCGCCAATCCCTCCCTGCAGACGCCCTTCTTTCCGCAGGACGGCCCTCTCTGCCGAGGGAAGGGTCCGGGTTATGGGTCTGTTGCCATTTCAAAAAAGGACAAAGCCATCAAAAAGGGAAAAGCAGCAACAACAGCAGTTCAGCAGATCAGGAGCTCCATAATAATAATAATAATAATAATAATAATAATAATAATAATAATAATAATAATAATAATAATAATACAGAGGCACAACTATGTGGCCCAAATGATTCATTGGAACTTATGCCTCAAATACCACCTGCCAGCAGCAAAGAACTGGTGGGATCACAAACCTGCAAAAGTACTGGAAAATGTGGGACTTCCGAATCCAGACTGACAAAGTTCTGAAACACAACACACCAGACATCACAGTTGTGGAAAAGAACAAGGTTTGGATCATTGATGTCGCCATCCCAGGTGACAGTCGCATTGACGAAAAACAACAGGAAAAACTCAGCCGCTATCAGGACCTCAAGATTGAACTTCAAAGACTCTGGCAGAAACCAGTGCAGGTGGTCCCGGTGGTGATGGGCACATTGGGTGCTGTGCCAAAAGATCTCAGCCGGCATTTGGAAACAATAGACATTGACAAAATTACGATCTGCCAGCTGCAAAAGGCCACCCTCCTGGGATCTGCGCGCATCATCCGAAAATACATCACACAATCCTAGACACTTGGGAAGTGTTTGACTTGAGATTTTGTGATATGAAATCCAGCATATCTATCTTGTTCTCTGTGTCATAATTGTCAGAGCGCGCGGTTTGGATAAACACACATGTAGCGGAAGATCAACGAAGAATCACTGGCACCAATAACGAGGCTGAAGCCTGTTTGGCTATCTACAAAAGGTTTACTAACAAACGGAAAACTCTCAAGACGACATATACATACAGAGTGCAAATAGGCAGAGGGCAGAGGGAAGAACAGATAACACAGCAAGCTATTTATAACCACCTCTGCTGTCTGATGCAATACACAGTTAACTCTTTACACACTCGCATAGTGGACAGCAGACAGCATGATGCAATCTCCAGCTCTCATTGCAACACTATAACTCAATTACATTTAAACAACTCTATATACAATCATTCCCACTTCAACAATAATAAAATAATAATAATAAGCAGATGAAACAATAGATCCCATATTCAGCTGCTGCAAGAAGATCGCACAGACAGACTACAAGCAGAGGCATAACACCGTTGCTCAGATGATTCATTGGAACTTGTGCCACAAATACCATCTGCTTGCAACAAAGAACTGGTGGAATCACAAGCCCAAAAACGTTACAGAGAATGAACATGTCAAGCTAATCTGGGACTTCCGAATTCAGATAGAATTTTGGAGCACAATACTCCTGACCTCACGGTCGTGTTAAAAAATAAAGTATGGATTGTCAATATTGCAATTCCAGGTGACAGCAGGATTGAGGAGAAACAACTGGAAAAGCTGACATGATATGAGGATTTAAAGATCGAATTACAAGGACTCTAGCACAAGCCAGTCAAGGTAGTCCCAGTGGTGATCAGCACACTGGGTGCAGTGCCTAAAAACCTTGGCCTGCACTTAAACACAATCGGCGCTGACAAAATCCCCACCTGCCAGCTGCAGAAGGCCACCTGACTGGGATCTGCTTGCATTAATCACCGATACATCACACAGCCCTAGACACTTGGGAAAGGTCCGATGTGTGATCCAATACAACAGCCAGCAGAGTGTCTGCTGTGGACTGATCTTGTTGTGTTTATAACAACAACAACAACTTTATTCATATCCCGCCACCATCTCTATGGGGGACTCGGGGCGGCTCAGAAAACACTCAAGGTGTGACACAAAATACAACAAGTGCAAAACAAAGCATGGGCAACAAAGAGTCAACAAAACATCATACACTCACAGTACCCCCTGGTAAAAACAATAAAATACAGCAATTGCTGTAGATAAAACAGCAGTATTTGCCCTCAGAATAGTAAAGTGCTAAAACAAAAACAGTCTAAAGGTTCTCATATCTATATATATAAAAGGATAAAGTGACTATAACAACAAAACTAAACGTCCCAGAAATACAAAACTTGGCAACACAATGCAAAAGCCTTGCCTCCCGGTTACAACAACACAACCACACCACAAAACCACAATCCGGACCCACAAAACTCACAACAACGCATCATGACTATAACAACACAACTAAACGCCCCAGGAATACAAAACTTGGCAACACAATGCAAAAGCCTTGCCTCCCAGTTGTAACAACACAACCACACCACAAAACCACAATCCGGACCCACAAAACTCACAACAACGCATCGTGACTATAACAACACAACTAAACCGGATGACCATCTGTCTGAGGGGTTTGGGTGGGGTCTTCCTCCATGACAAAAAGAAAGAAAGGGGTTGGACTGGATGCAAACTACAAATCCCAGCAGCCCATGGCATGGAGTTCATGCATTTCAATGAGAGGCCTCTTCCTTCTCCCTTTCCCCACCATCCAACCCATTGACCCAGTTCCATGGCTCTGCAGGCAGGAAAGGCTGGGACGGATAAAATGAAGGAAGGAGGGAGGGAAGGGAAGCGAAGGAATGCCAAGGACAAGAGCCCTCCCTCTCTGCCCGGAAGGCCAAGAGCAAAAAGGAGAGAAAGACCATTGATCCGGTTATATTTACCCTCCTTTCTCACCAGTGTGTTCTTATCAGCGAGCTCAGGATCGGAGCAGAGAAAAGGAACAGCATAGGAATAAAGGAAACAAGGAGAGCACCCACTCTATCTATCCATCCACTCATCTATCCATCCACTCACCCACTAATAATAAACACCTACACAGGCAAGAATCAGCCATGCACTGAGGCTACAAGGCCATTCAGTGATCATCTACCTCCCCAATCCCTACATTCACACTTGGCCTCCAAAAAAAACAATTACAACAATAACAATGACAACAACAACAACAGCAAGAATCAACACCTTCACAGGCAAGAAACAGCCAGGCACTGAAGCTGAGAGGCCAGTCAGTGCTACACCGGGCCTCCAAAAAAACAATACAGTAGCATCTAACTTATCCAATCTTCATCACCACAACAACAATAAAAATAAACACCTACACAGGCGAAAAAAAAAAGATTATTCTACCACAATAAAAATATAAACCACACTCAGCAGAAGCAGACGTCTCGATTAACAACAAAACAAAGACAACAGGGATCTCAAGCAATTATCAATCAACACAAAAATTGAAGAAGGTAACAGACTTCAAATACTACTACTAATGTGAATATAAAGAAGGGTGGAGGTCACAGCATAAATACAACCTAATGTAGACTGACCAACACCACCAGACTAAGCCACAGCAACGCGTGGCCGGGCACAGCTAGTATATTATAAGAGAGTCTAAACATGAACAAAGGCTTGTCGGAATAGCCAGGTCATTAAACGTGTGCGGAAGGTTTGGGAGGGAGAGGGCTAGCCTGATCTCACTTGAGAGAGCACTCCAGAGCCGAGGGGCCACCACTGAGAAGGAAGGCCCTCTCTCTTGTCCCCACTTGAGACGGAGGTGGGACCGAGAGCAGGCCTCCTTCTCCAGTCGATCTTAAAGCCCGTGCCGGTTGATAAAGAGATGCAGTCTCAAAGACAGGTTGGACCTGAAGCATAAAGCACTTTGAATTCAGTCTGGAAATTCATTGGCTGCCTGTGGGGCTGCTTTGATAGGGGCATGGTGTGCTCCCTATAACCAGCTGCTCTTTGTTACACTAATGTAGCAGCTCTTGAATATTTTATTTAAAGACCCTAAAAATCCCTTACCTAGATGACCCTTACTCACAAATCTTGTTTTTCCATGAAAGTGTTGACAGGACATGTTCTGCCTGACATTTGCTCTTTGCTCACAATATAAGGTCATGCAAACTGCAGTAATGATTTGGCTGCCTGGATGATGCATACATAGGATGAACTATGAACATGTCACCTGAGGATTGTGCATACGTGGAGCAAACTATGGACACTTCACCTGATGTGATGAGTTATATAAGTTACAAAGCAACTACGCATGTCCAAAAGGATTATAATAGTCAGCAAATTCCATTGTCAGTTAGCTTTCTGCGCATGCTCTGTAAAATTGTATAAATTGGAAAGCCACTACAGGCAAGGTGTGGCATTGCGGTTTTTGGGCATTAGCTAACATTGTCACCTGCTCTTGGCCAAAAGTAAACTATCTTGAAGACAACTTCTGCTGTCAGTCTGCTTTCTTCACCCGCGTCCAAACGAAATTCCACAACAACACTGTCAGCACTTACAGATTATTCATGAAGCACTTGCGGCTTTTTGACGCTGCAAAGAGAAATATGGCCACCTGCCAACTAGTAGAGGCTCCTTCTTTGGAGGCTTTGAAGCAGAGGCTGGATGGCCATCTGTTGGGGTACTTTGAATGCGATTTTCCTGCTTCTCAGTAGAATGGGGTTGGACTGGATGGGCCACGAGGTCTCTTCTGACTTCAGGATTCCATGCTCCATTACCCTTCTGTCATGACCAGACAGCAGATAGCTGTAAAAGCAATTTGGGGTTCTTCCTGGCCAATTGGTGAGTAGAGGGGATATTGTAACAAGATCAAATGAAATAGGAATTTATTATATGTGGTATGAATGAGAGGAATGAGTGAGTTAGTAAATTTGAAGACACCAGTCTAAAATATTAAGGCCTACAAACCATTAACTACCTGCTCAGGAACTGTAATTAAAACCTGCTAATAAGACCTGAAATAGTTGATCTGTCTGGTAAACTGTGATAAGAACTGTGACTGATAAGAGAAATGTTTGCATCTGTTAATGTTTGCATCTGCCTTCTGGAGTCATGATGTGCTGCAGGGAGTCAGCTCTGCTGTATGGAAGTCGGGGTCTGATCCTTGGCATTGTTCTTAGGAGAAAAGGATGCATTTTGGAGTTTTGATGTTTTGGCATTTTGGAACTAGGTGTTGGCAGGCGGCAGTGGAAGCTGGGTCTGGCCTCTGCTTCTCCAAGGAGGGAGAAGGGATGTGGTAATATTTGTATGCATGAGGATGGATGCATGTAGATGTGTGCGAATGCTGGGTGAAAATGTCACCCCCTCCCTTGGTCTGTTTGTTAGCCAATGTAACTGTGGATTGTTTGTGAATCCAATGTAGTTGCGTATAATCTGTATGTCTGTATGTTTAATGTTGTTCTTTGTTGTTCTGTAAAAGTTCTGCTGCACCTCTCAGACTGAATTTGCAATAAAAACAACCTTTGCTTCAAAGTTATTGATATGTTATTCATAACATTTTGGGTGTCAGAAATGCGATGTTCTGTTCAGTCTGAGCAGGATATTTTAACCTTTGTTTTAAAAGTCTTCATGACAATATTAGCCTTGAGGGAGAGAAGGAGAGAAGGGAGGGAGGGAGGTGCCAATGACACAAACAACACAAGCCTCATTCCCAGTGCAACTGGCATTCCTAAAACACACCTCTGAAGGAAACTAGCACATATCAAAACATAGCGTGTGACCATCCAAGTGTCTTGAGTTTCCTTGACTCACACATACATACATCTATCTATCTGTATCTATATGTCTGTATTTATTTATTTATTAATTTATTTATTTGCTGGCTGTATTTATATACCGCTTTTCTCTCCCCGGGGGGACAAAAATTGGTTTACAACATCATAATGGGAAAAATTCAATGCCTAACATACATATAAAATAAGATGACAAAGGCTTTTCAGAGATGGTTTTAAGCAATTGATTTTAAAGTCGAAATAATCTGATTTTAGTGTTTGTGTATTTTTAGTTACTTTATGTTCTGGCATTGAATGTTTGCTGTATATATTTTGTGCTCCGCCCCGAGTCCCCTTCGTGGTGAGAAGAGTGCAATATAAATGCTTTAAATAAATAATAAATAAGTAAAACCAAATCATAAAATCTAAAAAAGTAACACAAGTATCCATTAAAACCAATAAGACCATTAAACAACCATTAAGACCATTAAAAGGAGTTGCTCTGTTGTACATTTAGGAGGAGGGTCTTTTGTTAATAAGCCCACTGGTCCAACAGAGTCTTCCAGGGAAATAGTATTGTTAAGTTTATGTTGGTTTCCTAAAATTCCCTAAAATCAGTGGATGTGCAAACCTTTATGGAACTTGGGGGGATGATGCCCTGGTTATGTGGCATCTTTCAAAATAGAAATTCAAGGAGATCGCTCTTGTAGCTTTTTAAAAAAAATGTTTTTCATAAAAACCTTTTAAAATTCCCCAAAACTGGTGAATGAATGAAATGTTTGGAAACTTGTGGGGGGGAGTAACAGTAGTAAATGTGTTCTAACAGTGTATCAAGTTTAATCCCAATCCCAGTAATGAGGAAAGGAGCCCTGGAAACTCCCTCCTTTGCGCAATTACATAACGGAAAATAATGAAAATTTACCCACTGGGTTGCTGTGAGTCTTTCGGGCTGTATGGCCATGTTCCAGAAGTTTTTTCTCCTGACAGTCAGGGACAGCTAACACCTCCAAACAAAGGATTCTCCCAGACAGGAAGAAGCCAGGCCTTGAGGCCACGGGGCCATCGAATGCTAATCAAGGTGATTAATTACAACATGCACACCTGCCTCCAACAGACAAGAGTCCTTTCTCCCACCCTGGACCTTCCACAGATCTAGAAACCTCCCTTGCCTAGTTCCCAACATACCTCACACCTCTCAGGATGCCTGCCACAGGTGTGGGCAAAACATCAGGAGAGAAAGCTTCTGGAACATGGCCAGACAGCCCGAAAGACTCACAGCAACCCCTCCCCCCCAAAAAAAGACTCTCTACCAGTAAGCATTTGATTATAATGTTTACGCTATTGCATCGGAACAGGAATATCTAACTGATACAGACAAACAGGCTTAGCACAGCAGGATAAACCGCTGTGTGCTGTAGAAAAATCATGCTGATCAAGAGGTCGAGAGTTCGAGCCCGGGTCGGGGTGAGCACCCGTTGTTAGCCCCTGTTCACCTGCCCACCTAGCAGATTGAAAATGTGAGTAGATAAATAGGTACCGCTTTCAGTGGGGAGGTAATAAAGGTGTCCTTAAAGACATCAATTGAGAGGATGCTCCTCAGCATGGAAGATGGAGCAACAGCACCCCCCCCCCCAGTCAAGAACAGCCTCCAAGATGCCGGAAATAAGATGGGAAAACACTGTCTTTACCTCTGTCTGTGTTGTGTGTCCTTGTTAATTGTAGAATCAGGAATTGGACGTTTGCCGTGTGTGTGTTTGGTAAAGCCGCTCTG
Source organism: Anolis carolinensis (assembly GCF_035594765.1). Taxonomy (NCBI): domain Eukaryota; kingdom Metazoa; phylum Chordata; class Lepidosauria; order Squamata; family Anolidae; genus Anolis; species Anolis carolinensis. Next base: position 26,024 of record NW_026943908.1, read on the forward strand.
AGTCCCCTTTGAAGCGAGAAGGACGGGGTATAAATACTAAAAAGAAAAGACAAGCAATTGAACAAAGATCAAATACAAGGAGATGATTGAAGAAGGAAGGCAGGACTATTGGGTTTGAAAATAATGGACAATAACAGGGAAGATAGATCAACTTTTGGGGGGAATTCTTTTTAGTAGTTTAAGCAATGGATGTCAGGGTAACAGAGATCAAAAACTGGGAGTAATGCAGTAACACGTGGAATATTTGAGAAAGTACTAAGCAGTGATCCAAGGTTGAGTTATCCTTACGGAATCCAGTTTGCTCAGGGCTGATGGTTTTGTTCCGGTCCAGCCAGGTTTGCACCTTTATTAATAAGAATTTTGCACAAAGCTTTCCAATTACCGATAGAAGGCTAATTGGCCGGTAATTGGAAGGATCGGGAGGGTCACCCTTTTTGTAGATTGGAACTATAACGGCAAATCGTCAACTGTTTTGTAGGATGCCTGTGTTGTTAATGATGGTGAAGACTGCCACCAAGATCAGGGTCTGATTTCAAAATCTCTGGGATAATTAAATCTGACCCATCCGCCTTTCCATTTTTATACCAACTATCAGGCCTGCAACTGAAACAGGGGGCCAGTTGGTTAATTCAGGAGAATCTATCACTGAGCTCTGGGTTTCTAACTCATCAGCCCAAAAGAGATTGGAAAAATGATTTCATCAGTTTAATGGAGAGATGGATGGGGTGAAGGTTGGACTTGAATTGCTCAGTCCATTGACCAAGAACCAAAACTGCTTACAGCTGTGTTGTTGTTGTTATACCCCACTGTATCTATCTTCCCAAAGGGGACTCAAAGCGGCTTGACATAAAAGCATTAGTATACAACTTAAAATATACCAATATGTAAACATTAAAACATACGGTAATTAAACACAAACAGCACAAAAGAATCACAGTTAATAGTCACTGTTGAATGTTTTTAGGTTGAATGTTTTTATGATGAATGTTTTTTATATTGTGGAATGATATTTTAAATTGTAAGTCGCTTGGAGCACTCTGGTGGAGAGCGACTAATTAAGAAATACAGTAGAGTCTCACTTATCCAACATAAACGGGCCGGCAGAACGTTGGATAAGCGAATATGTTAGATCATAAGGAGGCATTAAGGAAAAGCCTATTAAACATCAAATTAGGTTATGATTTTACAAATTAAGCACCAAAACATCATGTTAAACAACAAATTGGACAGAAAAAGTAGTTCAATACGCAGTAATGCTACGTAGTAATGACTGTATTTACGAATTTAGCACCAAAATATCACGATGTATTGAAAACATTGACTACAAAAATGCGTTGGATAATCCAGAACGTTGGATAAGCGAGTGTTGGATAAGTGAGACTCTACTGTAAAGTGAAGTGAAGTGAATATCCATCAAAAACATTCAAAGCCCGGAGTCCCCAGCCGGGGGGGGGGCAGACTCGGGGACCCACACAGCCCCCCTCACACGCACTCACTCCTCCTCCTCCTCGCTCGCTCGCTCCTCCGGAAGTGCGCTCACCGGGACCCCGCTCGTCCTCAGCCTCTCTAGGAAGAGGCTTCCTCTTCCTCGGTGGACTTCCGCCCGGACCGAACATGGCGGCCGTGGGCAGGATGCCCATAGAGGGGCGGGGCTTCGCGGCACTTGAACGGAGACCGACACAGACAGGCAGACAGAGACGCTCCTCCTTTCTTTGCCTCCAATGGGAACCCGCCTTCCTCTCCGGCGTCATCGGTCTCCGGGCAGAATCTCCCGCGGCGCTGTTTTCCCCCGTCCTGCCACTAACGGTCATTCCTGGGAGCGGCCAATGGGAACCGGGCTCCTGCCGCAGCGTCACCGGTCTCCAGGCAGACCCGCCCTCGCCTTCCCGCCTGCGGGTCATGTGACTGGCTAAGCGACCGTTGGGAAGGCCGAGGCCTCAGCCGGGCGAGAGGCGGGAAAGGCGTGTTGAGGGCCTCTTTCCTTCCCTCAGGTTCTCTCTCTCTCTCTCGCCTCAGGAAGAACGGGCATTGGCAACACACGATCAGCTGGCATTTGAAATTAAAAGTTAAAAAAGGATAAGGAAACAAAGGGATTTCGACGATGAAGGGAGAGAAATTATTGGAAGAGGATTCAAAAAGAAGGATGGGGAATGACCCCCACAAGAGGACATGGAAGTTGAAGATATATAAAAGATGTATAAAAGAAATGGCGGGGGGGGGGGGGGTATATGTGTGTATGTCTGAAAATAACTGGATGCAAAAATTAGAATTGTTTTGAATATTAAATATTATGGGTCTACTGTATAACCCAGGGGTCCCCAAACTAAAGGCCCGGGGGCCGGATGCGGCCCATCGAAGCCATTTATCCGGCCCCCACGGGACAAGGGCAGAAGGGGGTTGGACTAAATGGCCCAAGGGGTCTCTTCCAACCCTCTTTATTATTATTATTATTATTATTATTATTATTATTATTATTATTATTGAGGCTGGGTGGCCATCTGTCAGGGGTGCTTTGCTTGTGCTTTCGCTGCACAAAAGCAGAAGGGGATTGGAATCAATGGCCCAAAGGGTCTCTTCCAACCCTCTTTTTTATTGTTGTTGTTGTTTTGTTATTATTATTACTATAGTCCAGCCCTCCAACGGTCCAAAGGATTGTGAACTGGCCCCCTGTTTAAAAAGTTTGGGGACCCCTAGTATAACCAATGGTGTATATTTTAAAATATTAAACAAAAGAACGATATCAATGTCTTCTGGGGATGGAGGGGGAAAGAGAAGCCTTGCCCTTGTTATAGCGATTGCATCCATCTCTTTAACCCAAACCCTCTTATTAGACACACGGTCTCAAGTTCTGGAAGATCCAAATGTCCTCTGAGACAGAAACAAATGCACTCTTGTCCTCAAAACCGGTAGTCTTGCCTATCCGATCTCCTTTCCACCTTCCCTTCCCGTTCTTTGCATGTATTTCATCTCATTATAACGACTGCCATATAGATCTAAAATATCAATTCCATTCGTTAGTAAATTAGTGTTGTCTGGGTGATAATTCACTATGTTTGTTATCTTTTCTTCTTTTATTTAAACACTACACAAATATGTATTTGTATATAAATGTTTCACTCTAAAATATCTAACATGGCTTGCAACCTTTTATATTCTTATCAAAGAGTGCTGATAAGTCAATTATTCAAAGTCTCTTGAATAAATGACCACAGCAAGATCTGTTGACTAAAATAGTATTAATAGTACAGTTACATTTTGTACTAAATGTAACTGTACTATAATACTATTTTAGTCAACAGATCTTGCTGTGGTCATTTTCCTTTGGTTCTTTATGAATTCAGTGAAGGGTTTCCATTCTTCTTGAATTTTCTGTGTATTTGTTTATTGTGCAGCTTTGTCCTTTTTGGCCATTTTAAAACCTTTTGTCATCCAGTTTTCTGCTGTTGGTATGTTCTGTTGTTTCCATAGTTTTGCATATTCTGCCCTTGCTTCTGTTGTCACATAAATAAAGATTCTTTCTTGATGTTTCAATGTCTGTTTGTCTAATAACCCCAGTAGAAAAAGTTCTGGTTTTAATGGGATTTTGTACTCTAGTACAGTTTCCATGTCTCTGTGGATTTTTATCCAGAATTCTTTACCTTTTGGGCAAATCCCAACATATCTCGTGTGTGTGTGTATTTGAGAGTTTTTCTGGAGTTATGCACCATCTATGTATCATTTTGTTTAAATTTAATTTGATGGTGTGACTCCTTGTAAATTTTAGTCATTTTTTCCAGAGCGCTTCCTATTCTCGTAGACTTACTGCTCAGCCTATGCTTTTCACCCACTGAATCATAGGTTCTTTTATTTTTTCATCAATTGTAAAATCTTTCAGAAGAAATTGATGCAGCTTCCCAATTGGCTTGTTTTTTGTCTGTAGCAGTTGGTTCCGCTGATTCTCCAATTCTCGTCTATCCCTTTTGTTGTCTAGACGAAGTCTCTATTCGAGTCGATTATAATGGAACCACGTCATTGTTGAGTCTTCTTTTGGTTGCTCCTGTAGTGCTTTTAATTTCTGCAGAGTTTCTTTTTCTTATAGTTGTTTATAAGGTAGATATTTTCTCCTAGGTGTTCTTAGTTGTGGTTGTGTCAATTTAATGGTAAAAAATTATTTTGTATTTATTCCATGCTGTCATCAATAAATTTCTTATTTGATGTTTCTTAAAACTGGAGTCTGATTTCATTGTATCATAAACCAGATATGCATGCCAGATATGCAGTATTTTAGATCAGTCCCTTACATTGGAAGTAGTCTTTCATTTTTAGAACGATCCTCTCTTTTGTCCACGTCCAAGCTGCTGAATCACAGTATAGTTTCCTATATGGTAATGCCATTCCTCTATCGTCTGCATCTTATAAAGTTTTAATTTTTATTCTGAGTTTTAATGGTTCCAAATAAATTTTGTCAGTTCTTTATTCCAGACTTCAAAGAGTGCTTCTTCTGACAAAATTGGTATTGTCTGAAATAAATATAACATTTTTGAGAATACATTCGTTTTTATTGTTCAAATTCTTACCAACAGAGAGAGGTCTAATATTCTTCCACCTTTGTGCATCTTTTTGTATCTCTTTCCATACTTTTTCATAGTTGTTCTTAAATGATTCAGTTTCTGTTTGTCATCTGAATTTCCAGATACTCTTACTTTAGTTGTTATTTCCATTTTGACTCTTGTTTCAAAGTCTCTTGGTTCTTCTTTCCAAGAAAGGCTATGGATCATCCCGCATCCGCTGAAGGAATCTTGGGGGGAGAGTGTGGATTAGGACTGAATGAGAGCTCAATGGAAGGCCGGGTGAAGCCAGATGGGTTTGAGGCTCCAGAAGCAGAGGCCCAAGGGAAAGGAGGGCTTGGGAATACATCAAGGGCCTGTTTCTTAACCCTCCAAGAAAAACCCTCCCAAAGTCTGTTTGTTCAATTCTGCCTTTCTTTCACAGAGGATTTTTGGCTGAGAATTTCGGAGTAGAGCCTGTGGAGGGATTTCTTTCCCTTGAAAGAAAGAAGAGTAGGAAAGACATCTTGGATACGGTTGGGTTCTTCACCAGAGTGGTTCCAACATGGAGAGACCCAACTCACGTGGGCCTGAAGCAGGACCTGGGGGCAGTGGGGAATCCTGGGAAAGAACCAGACATGAGTCCCCGAGTGTGGACCTTGACAGCTCGGACACACAGCGCCAGCGCTTCAGGCAGTCCTCCTACCAAGAGGGTGAAGGACCCAGAGGGGTTTGCAGTCATCTCCACGATCTGTGCCGCCAGTGGCTGAAGCCAGAGCAGCACACCAAGGCCGAGGTGCTGGACCTGGTGACCCTGGAGCAGTTCCTGAGCATCCTGCCCCCAGAGATGGGGAGCTGGGTCCGAGAGTGTGGGGCAGAGACCTGTTCCCAGGCGGTGGCCCTGGCGGAAGGCTTCCTCCTGAGTCGGGCCGAGGACAAGGAGCAGGAAGGACAGGTGAGAGCATTCCCTCTGGGTTTCACTAACCTGGGGACTGATGGACAGGTTAAACATACATCCTGCCTTTCTTCCAAGATGGGACCGATGTGGGGGATAAGCAAGGCCCTGCTCCCTCGGCCTCTTTCCCCACCTGCTCTGCCCCTCCATCTCTACCGTCAGCTTGGTTGACGCTCCGCTCAAGATAGAACATAGACAATGATGGGAGGGGGAGGGGGGCATTGGTTCCAAACTAGGTTCCCATCTCAGAGTTATTCTTTCCAAAAAGGTCTACAGGTCTGTGATGTTTTTGAACTTTTCCCAAACTCCTTCTGGAATGCTCTGTGCTCTTCCAGGCCCCTAATAATAACTCCATGGAAGTCCCTGCACCAGAGGAATCTCCACCAGACACCACCCAGAGTCTCAGGCAGAAGGAGCTCAAGCGGGAAGGAGACGGGGCTGCCGCCTTGCAGGGTGAGAAGGAACTCTTCTGGGAGTTTGGGGGTTTTGTGCCAGTGGAAATTCCGCTTTGGGGGGACGATTGCACACCCACAGTTTGAGCCTCAGAAGGTGAACATGCAGGATCATTTGGCCTTGAGACGGGTATATATCTTAAACTCATGTCCTTTGTGTGATGTTTTATGGACTTTGATATGAATTTTATAGAAATGCAGTTTCAATGTGGATCTTTTATAGAAATATGTATCTTTGTTGAATGTTGGCAATGTTCGTGTTTTTAAAATTGTGCTGTAACCCGCCTCAAACTGCAAGGAGAGGCAGGTCAGAAATAAAATTATTATTTTTATTAATATTGTTATTGTTATAGGTATTTATTTATTTATTTACAGTATTTATATTCTGCCCTTCTCACCCCAAAGGGGACTCAGGGCGGATCACATTGCACACATAAAGGAAAACATTCAACACCATAACACAGAACAGAGACAGAGACAAGACACAGATACGGCCTGGCCTCGAACTTATGACCTCTTGGTCAGAGTAATTTGTTGCAACTGGCTGCTAACCAGCCTGTGCCACAGCCCAGCATTCGGTGCTAAAAGTGTAATTTCAGTTTGATTTGCAGTTTTCTTTCTTGCAATAGAACTGAATATTCAGCCCTTCAGAGTCTTCCCAGGTGGGACCCTAAGCTGAAATGAGTCCTGAAACTGAGCTGGAAGACAGACAGACAGCAAAGAATCACTTTAGTCAATTGAAACACCAAGCCCAGTGCTAGTTTCACTCGAACATTCTCACAGCACTGCTTGCGAGATAAAGTCCTAAACCCTCACATTGTACATCTTCTTGGGCTGTTGAATGCGCCTGTGTTCTTAGGGCCGTTTCCTCATCGGTCTCTTTATAGGACTGCAGTTGTCACCTCTGAGGCCTGTTTCTGTGACCAGCTTTCCACCCCTTGCTCTCTCTCCAGGGTCTGGAATGATGCTGTTGCCGAATCCTCAGCCGTTTCTCCCCCTTTGCGATGGAGTGGGACTGAGTCAGGTAAGCAGGAGGATTCCTGGGAGAGGAGGACGGGGCCTGCCGGGGTGCCTTTGGTTCCAGGATTAATTATCAACATATGTTGAAACAGACAAGATTTAATGCGTTTCCTTAGAAGTGAAATCTTGAAGGCAGAATTGTAAGGAGGGGAAAAAATGAAGAGAATACTAAAGAAACCAGAATGGATGTTCAAAGAACTTTCAACAGAGCTAAGATTCAAAAGGGACATGTACAAGAAATGGAAAGGGGGTTCGGTGGGAATCACCAACGAATGTAAATGACTAAACAGCATAAGCATAAGTAGCAGATCATGAAGAAGGCCGTCTGGAATCACTTAGAAAAAAATGCTGTAATCACTGAAGGGCAAGATGGGTTTCTCCAAAACAAGTCACGCCAGACTAATCTGTTTTTCAGTAGAGTTACACGCTTGGTAGATGAAAGAAATGCCGTGGGTGTAGCACATCTTGCTTTCAGTAAGACCTCTGGAAAGGCCTCCCATGGTTTTACCAACAACTAGTAAAAGTGGCCTGGATAATACTCCTGTTTGGTGGATTTGTAATGGTTTGAGCGACAAAGGGTGGAGTGCCACAGAGTTCTGTCCTGGGCCCAGTACTGCCTAACATATATTTTCAGATGACACCAAATTAGCAGGGATAGCTGACAGTCTAGAAGATAGGATCAGAATTCAAAATGGCCTGAACATGTTAGAGAGCTGGGCCAAAACTAACCCAATTAATGTCAACAAGAATATATGTAGAGTAGTACACTTAGGCAGGAGAGAAATGCCATGGACAGGTACAGGATGGGTGACACCTGGCTTGACAGTCATTCATATGATGGGATCTTGGAGTGTTAGAGGACTACAAGTGGAACATGAGCCAACAATGTGATGCAGCAGCTGAAAAGAGTATGATATTTTGGGCTGCATCCCAAGGAATATCCTGTCTAGATTGAGGTGACCTTCTTTCTGCTATGACGAGACCTCACCTGGAATAATACTGTGTCCAGTTCTGGGCACTACAATACAAGCTGGAACATGCTCAGATTCCATTCCTGATTCTACATGACAATTAAGAAATGGTTCTGATTAACTACAACATTCACACTGGCCTCCAACTGACAAAGAGTTCTTCTCTCACCCTGGACTTTCCACAGATATATATACACCTTCCTTGCTGAGTGTCTCCATACACCTCACAACCTCTGAGGATGCCTGCCATAGATGTGGGCGAAACGTCAGGAGAGAATACTTCTGGAACATGGCCACACAGCCCGAAAGACATACAACAACCCAATTAAGAAATGGTTCTTACCTGTGACCACCCGGACGGCTCTACAAAGCTTACAACTGTGGCATGGAGGCCTTGGCCCTTTCCCTTTCAAGCAACCAGCAGGAATGTAAATTTAAAGAATTTCTTGTCATCATTTTTCCTGATCGCTCTCACGTGAGGAGGGAATCTCTTCTTCTTCCGCCAGGGCCCAATCGCTTTTGAGGACGTGGCTGTGGATTTCTCCCTGGAGGAGTGGGTTCTCCTGAATCCGGACCAGAAAGCCTTGCACAAGCAGGTCATGGAGGAGATGAATGGGATTGTGGCCTCTCTCGGTAAGGCTCCCTCACTGATGGGGATTTCTGTTTCAAAAGGCAGTATTCTCCTAAATCGTCACAGTCACTGAGGGTCCGCAAGGCAGGGCTTGTGTTAGAAATATATGACATAAGAGAAATAATAATAATAATAATAATAATAATAATAAGCACCAATTCAGACTCAAGTGGGAAGATTTCCATAACTGGAGTCAAGTTGAAGTCCCCGTCCCCCCCAGTCAGTCAGTCAGTCTCTCTCTCTCTCTCTCTCTCTCTCTCGTTCTCTCTCTGAGTGTTTGTGTGAGAAGAAAATAGAGGGAGGAAGCAGGTTGGCTGGAGAGAGGGGCCGGAGAATGGATCATGAAAAAAACCCCAAACTTCCTCTAGCTTCAGATACGCAGAGGCGGCTACACATCTTATGATTGGTGTGGTATTCAACCTTGTTTTTCCTCCCAACCAGGCAGGATAACCTTTGCGTGTCTGAAGGCTCAGCTCTCTCTCTAGGCTGCCTCTCCCAGCACGCAAACAGGCCCTAGCCTCATTCATTCGCAAGACGGTGACTTGTATTTTCATGTGTTATGTGTTTTGTGCTTGTGAATGATTGGGGCTCGGGGTTTTTTGTGCACAGGGAGAGGCATAGAGCAGCCGTCAAACTCTGCCCCTCTCCTTCAAGTGGTAAGAGTGTCACTCATGGTAGTTTCACATCTGCAGAAATTAGCTCTTTCCAATTGAGTGCATCTTTTTGAAACACTCTGTATATTTATTTCATCCTAAATGTTAGAAAATCCCAAATGTTAGAAAATCCCAAATGTTAGAAAATTCCAAATTATCCACAGCCACTTTCCTAAATTCTCGTACAGTAGAGTCTCACTTATCCAACATAAACGGGCCGGCAGAATGTTGGATAAGCGAATATGTTGGATAATAAGGAGGCATTAAGGAAAAGCCTATTAAACATCAAATTAGGTTATGATTTTACAAATTAAGCACCAAAACATCATGTTAGACAATAAATTTGGCAGAAAAAGAAGTTCAATATGCAGTAATGCTATGTAGTAATTACTGTATTTACGAATTGAGCACCAAAATATCATGATATATTGAAAACTTTGACTACAAAAATGCGTTGGATAATCCAGAACATTGGATAAGCGAGTGTTGGATAAGTGAGACTCTACTGTATGTGAAGAAGTTGCAGCTCCCAGTAAAAGGTGTGCAGAATTAGACAGGTATTAGAATCAGAGCAATCAACTGAACAAAGGGACAGTCGACAGAATGGTATTTCCAAGAAGTCTCAGGATCTTGTTAGAGAAAACTACCCCCCAAAAAGCAGAACACCTATAAATACCAACAGGAAACTGATAGTTGAGCATTCAGCTCACGTCAAGCAGAGCGTGAAGTGATCTGGCTGTAAAAAATGAAGAACTTCTGAAGCAAAGACGCAGAGTCCAGTCTTTAAAATTACGAAAGGTTTATTTACAAAAAAATAATAACTCCCTTTCTAAATAGTAAAGGACTGGGTCTGAGCTGCTCTCTATTTCCATCTCTTCTTGGGATTAAAAGAGAGGGAAAAACTCCAAGCCCTACATCTCTCCTGACACACAAGCAGAGAGAGGTCTTAATACACACAGTATACACTGAGATATAAGTCAGAAATCTGAAGCAAAAGCATGCACCATTCTACAAAACCAATCAGAATGAGAGAAAGAAACAGAGAGAACAAATAGATACATCCCAACTGTCAATCAGGAGACAAGTGGGAGGGATTCCTTCAGCCTATTCTGAAACTGGAATCGATCAGAGATTGAAGAATGGAGTTCCCCCAAAGTTACGGAAGGTGCGCTAAAAGAGAGGAAAACGATGCTAAAGTGTAACTGAAAACGTTAGTGAAGCTTTGTATGTTTGGTTTACGCAGTCCAGAGACAAAGGTGTGCCTATCTCAGGACCTATTTTACAGCAAAAGGCGTTGCGTTTTCGAAAGGAATGTAATGAAGGGGATCCAGATTTTACAGCAAGCATTGGTTGGCTCGACAAGTGGAAGAAACGTTATGGAATCCGTCAGCTAAGTGTTTGTGGTGAGAAGCTGTCATCAAATTATCAAGAAACGGAGGCATTCATGAAAAAAATTCAAGAATTTAATGAAATTGAAAACCTAACGGGCGATCAGATGTTGAATTGTGACGAGACCGGCCTTAATTGCAAAGTGTTACCCAGTAGGAGTCTTGCAGCCAGAACTGAAGCAGCAGCCCCTGGCTAAAAACACAGCAAAGAGAGGCTGACAATTGTAGCGTGCAGCAATGCTACCGCAAACCACAAAATGGACCTTGCAATGATTGGGAAGCCCAAAAATCCAAGAGCCTTTAAAACAGTTTCAAAAAACGCTCTTCCTGTAAAATAGTACAATCAAAAAAGTGTGTTGCTGACCAGTGAAATTTTTAAAGATGATGATGATGATGATGATGATGATGATGATGATGATGATGATAACGATAACACTTTATTTATATTCCACCTTATCTCCCCGAGGGGACTCAGGGCAGATCACAATACATAGAATCATAGAATAGTAGAGTTGGAAGAGACCTCATGGGCCATCCAGTCCAACCCCCTGCCAAGAAGCAGGAAATCGCATTCAAAGCACCCCCAAGAGATGGCCATCCAGCCTCCACTGCCGAACAGCCCTCACTGTGAGGAAGTTCTTCCTGATGTTCAGGTGGAATCTCCTTTCCTGTTGTTTGAAGCCTTTAAAAAAAATTCAAAAATTACTCTTCCTGTAAAATACTACAAAGTGCATGTATGACTAGTGAAATGTTCAAAGACTATTATTATTATTATTATTATTACACTATTTATATTCCTCCCTATCTCCCCGAGGGGACTCAGGGCGGATCACAATACACATAAACGGCAAACATTCAATGCCGTTTGGAGACAGGACAGAACAGAATAAGACAAACAGAAGGAGGTATGTTGTCTTGAAGTCCAGTTTTTTGGTGCCTTGGAGGCTGACGTTGCGCTCAGATTCAGTCACAGGGGTGCTGTTGCTTCATTCTCTATGACGAAGAGCCATCAAAACTTCCTCCTTCCTCCTTCCTTTCGGTCAACACATTTCTGATCTTATTTATGGTGTCGTAAAAGATCTCCCCGCAATTTGTGGTACCTAATTTCTCTACTTACAGCTTGTAGACTGTTTTTGAACTATTTAGGTAAACAGTGAGCTGGGCTCACCCCCAACCGGGCTTCGAACTGGCCACCTTTCAGTTGGTAGATCTTATTACTGCTGGTGATTTACCAGCTGTGCTACAGCCCAGCCCTAAGGAATTTGTTCCTTCCATGGATAAATTTTTAAAAGAAAATGACCTGCCCAGAAATGCGGTTTTGTTGCTAGTTAATGCCCCGACACACCCTGATGCAGAGGAGCTTCAAGAGGGGAACATGAAGGCGATGTTTCTTCCACATAATGTAACCGCCGTATGACAACCAATGGATCTCGGCGTTTTGGAAACGCTCAAAAGGAACTATCGCAGGAAGCTATTGTCGGCAATGATAGAAGAAATAGAATAAGGGCAAGACAGGATTGAAAAATGGAAACACATCCATGTAAAGGAAGTTGCCTCTTGGGTTGCAAGGGCATGGACTGTGGTTGGGGTCCAACAATTGCCAGGTCTTGGAAGAAGTTGTTAGGCGAAGATAAGGATGAGATTATGGGAAGGAAAAGCATAGATGAAACCGAAGAAAGCATTCTACCCTTAGTACGACATGTCCCTGGGTGTGAGAATGTGTCTTCGGAAGAAGTTAGAAGTTGGATAAACGAAGACGATCAGTATGAAATAACGGATGAAGAAATTGTTGCTCTTATCAATAACGATGGCAACATAACTGATGATCAAGCATCAACTGTCGAGCCTCTCAGAATCTCGCACAAGGATAGGGTTAGGGCTCTAGAAACCACAATGACACACATCGAGCAACAAGAAGAAGCGATGGGGATCAACATAACGATGCTGCAAAGATGGCGAGACTTGGCAGAGGAGAAATGGCAATTGTTGGAAAATCTTCCCAGGACTGAACTTTTTACAGATTTAACTTCCATTAATGTTGTTGCTGTAAGTTCATTTTATGCAATTCTATCTTTATTTGTAGTCAAATAAACATGCTTAATTTGAGGCTAAATTTGTAAAATCATAATGTAATTTGACGTTTAATAGGCTTTTCCTTAATCCCTCCTTATTATGCAACATTTTTGCTTATCCAACGTTCTGCCAGCCAGTTTATGTTGGATAAGCGAGACTCTACCATACTCTGAAATTATGTATGGGATCTTCTACGTTGGAGTGGAAAAATCCAACATTAAGGGAGCATGGGAAAAGAGAACTGGGATTGGGGGAGAGAAATAAAAAGGAGAGAAGGATGGTGAAATGGGTAAAGTCTAAAGCTAGAGAAAAAGGCAAGCATTTGGATGTGAAGGGAAAAGGCATCCATTCCCCAGAGAGGAGGAGACGGAATAAAAAAACGGGCTGGGCTGAGCAACAGGGAGCCTCTGGAGCGTATGTTACTCATCTCTCTCTTAGAGGCTCCAGGCAGACAACCAGGGTCCATCTTCACTGAACAAGGGGAGGGGAAAGGACAACAGGCATATCTTCTTTTCCTCCATGTTTATGTTGTCTTAAGGATCATTTCAATCCACCTTATCCCACTTCCTTAGAGTCCTTATCACTCACACTGAGGAATGATTGTTTCTGTTCTTCTTCACAGTAGATAACAGAGAGAAGAGCCATGTATGCACCAAGTGCAGGAAGCACCACACAGGAGAGAAACCATACAAATGCCAGGAGTGTGGGAAATGTTTTGCTTCCAGTTCACACTTGGTGAGCCACAAAGGACACCATACAAGAGAGAAGCCATACAAATGCCAGGAGTGTGGGAAATGTTTTGCTTCCAGTTCACACTTGGTGAGGCACAAACGACATCACACAGGAGAGAAGCCATACAAATGCCAGGAGTGTGGGAAATGTTTTGCTTCCAGTTCAGACTTGGTGAGGCACAAACGACATCACACAGGAGAGAAGCCATACAAATGCCAGCAGTGTGGGAAATGTTTTGCTTCCAGTTCAGCCTTGGTGAGGCACAAAAGACTCCACACTGGGGAGAAGCCATACCAATGCCAGGAGTGTGGAAAATGTTTTGCTGACAGTTCAGACTTGTTGAAGCACAAAAGACACCACACAGGAGAGAAGCCATACAAATGCCAGGAGTGTGGGAAATGTTTTGCTTCCAGTTCAGACTTGGTGAAACACAAAAGACACCATACAGGAGAGAAGCCATACAAATGCCAGGAGTGTGGGAAATATTTTGCTGACAATTCAACCTTGGTGAAGCACAAAAGACTCCACACAGGAGAGAAGCCATATCAATGCCAGGAGTGTGGGAAATGTTTTGCTTACAGTTCAGGTTTGGTGAACCACAAAAGACACCACACAGGAGAGAAGCCATACAAATGCCAGGAGTGTGGGAAATGTTTTGCTGACAGTTCAGACTTGGTGAAACACAAAAGACACCACACAGGAGAGAAGCCATACAAATGTGAGGAGTGTGGGAAATATTTTGCTTTCCGTTCAACTTTGGTGAGCCACAAAAGACTCCACACTGGAGAGAAGCCATACCAATGCCAGGAGTGTGGGAATTGTTTTGCTTACAGTTCAGCCTTGGCGAGGCACAAAAGACTCCACACATGTGAGAAACCATAAAAATGCCATGAATGTGGAAAATGTTTTACTCAGAGTTCATCCCTTAACCAGCACCAGAGAACACATACAGGCTAAAAAACAGCCATTGTGGGTAAATGTCTGATTTCAAACGGGACCCTTTGAGAAGTTCTGCATCAGATTTGGTGGAGCCCAGTTCTTGTCATCTGAATCCGTGAGTTGGAGGTCCTGGAGGGTTAAATATGGTTGTCTTTCACCTCATCTGAAAAGAAATAAACCATATGTGATTCCATCAGTTCTTCCTCTGGGCTTAGTTTCCAGCTCCATTTCCACCCTGGTTGCAAATGTCCAGTTTGTGAATGTTGTGCCCTTACAGAAACATCCTCTGTTTTCCTCCTCAGTCAGGAGTGGTTAGCTTGCGTATTGTGAATAGCCATTACAGGAGGGATCCAGAGTTAGCCCCTTCCCTTTCAGACAGTGCTTCCCAACCAGTGGTCCACGGACTACCCGAGGTTCACAAGAACTAAAATACATCTTGCCTTCTAACTTTTCCTTCCCTTTGCCTTCTTTTCTCTTGCCCTTTTCTCTTTTCTTCCCTTAATTCTTTCCTTCTATCCTTGTTTTCTCTTCCCTTCCTTTGCCTTCCTTCCCTTTACCCTCTTTTCCCATTCCTTCCCTCCCGCCCTTCCTTCTCTTTCCTTCCTTTGCCTTTTCTCATGCCCTTTGTTCCTTCCTTTTTCTCTTCCCTTCCCATCCTGCCCTTTGCCGCCTTTTCTCTTACTCTTGCATCCTTTTTCTCTTCCCTCCTTTTTCTCTTCCCTTCCCTTCCTTCCCTTTGCCCTTTCTCTTCCCCTGCCTTTTCATCTTTTCTTCACTTCCTTTTCCTTCTTTTCTCTTACCCTTCTCTCCTTTTTCTTTTCCCTTCCCTTCCTTCCCTTTGCCTTTTCTCTTGCCCTTCCTTTTTCTCTCTTCTTCCCTTCACTTCATTTCCTTTTCCTTCTTTTCTTTTGTCCTTCTTTCCCTTTTCTCTTCTCTCTTCTTCCCTTCCTTTGCCTTCTTTTCTCTTGCCGACAATGGTTCGGGTCCACCCTATCTTTGCGATCACATCTTCCCCTATAAACCTGCACAGCCTTTAAAATCTGCTGGGAAGGCCCTTCTCTCACCCCCTGCCTCATCACAAGCACAGGTAATAATAATAATAATAATAATAATAATAATAATAATAATAATAATAATAATAATAATAATAAATGTATATACCGCCCTATCTCCTGGATGGAACACAGGGTGGTTTCCAATCATAAAAACATAATAACACAGTGTTAACCAAGGTAAAACAATAATATTATATAGCAATAAATAACACTTACACAACCTGATCAAGGGGACGGGAACCATAAACCCAATATATTAAAGTGTGTCATTTTAGGCTAGTTAAATCTTGTGCAATATATTCAGGCCCAGAGATCGGCGGTATTCCAATGTAATTACTCAAAAACTTGCCGACACCACCAGGTCTTCAGTTCCTTACGAAAATTGGATAATGTAGGGGATTACCTGATCTCATTTGGCTGTGCATTCCAGAGCCGGGGGTCACTGCCGAGAAGGCTCGTTCCCTCGTCCCCACCAGCTGCACTTGACACGGTGGTGGGAGCACGAGGAGAGCCGCCCTGGATGATCTCAAGATCTACACTGGCTCATAGGAGGAGATGCGATCACGGAGATAGGTAGGGCCCGAGCCGTATAGGGTTTTATAGCTGCTTCAATAGGGGCATTGTGTGCTCCCTATAGCTGGCTCCAGTTAGAAATCTGGCTGCTGATCTTTGAAACAGTTGAAGTTTCCGGGCCATCTTCAGGGGCAGCCCCATGTAGAGAGCATTGCAGTAATCCAATCTGGATGTAACTAAGGCATGGACCACTATGGCCAAGTCAGACTTCTCGAGGTATGGTCGCAGCTGGCGCACAAGTTTTAATTGTGCAAAGGCCCTCCCGGCCACCGCCGACACCTGGGCCTCAAGTGCCAGAGATGAATCCAGGAGGACCCCCAGACTGTGGACCTGCGCCTTCAGGGGGAGTGCGACCCCGTCAAGCACAGGTTGCCACCCAATACCCCGATTGGTCCCACGACTGACCAGGAGGGCCTCTGTCTTGTCTGGATTAAGCTTCAACTTATTAGCCCTCATCCAGTTCGACACAGCTGCCAGGCACCGGTTCAGGGTCTGAGCGGCTTCCGTGGAGTTTGGTGGAAAAGAGTAGTAGAGTTGGGTGTCATCTGCATAGAGATGGCACCGAACTCCAAAACCCCGGATGACCTCTCCCAGTGGTTTCATGTAGATGTTGAAAAGTATGGGGGAGAGAATGGAACCTTGCAGAACCCCACAGGTCAAAGGCCAGGGGTCTGAGCAGGTGTCCCCCAGCTTCACCATCTGGGAACGACCCTCCAGGAAGGAGCGGAGCCACTGCAAAGCAATGCCCCCAAGACCCATTCCCGAGAGCCGCCCCAGAAGGATACCATGGTCGATGGTATCGAAAGCTGCTGAGATGTCCAGGAGAACCAGAAGGGATGCACTCCCCCTATCTAGTTCTCTGCGGAGGTCATCCACCAAGGCGACCAAAGCCGTTTCAGTCCCATGACCAGGCCTGAAGCCAGACTGTGACGAATCCAGATAATCGGTCTCAACCAAGAATTCCTGGAGCTGAGAAGCAACCACTCTCTCCAGGACCTTGTCCAAAAATGGGAGGTAATTGTTCAATAATAATGAATCTAAAGTCGCCTTCTTTAATATGGGCCTCACAATCACCTTTTTAAGGCAAGATGGGACATGCCCTTGCTGCAAAGAGGTGTTGATGATACCCGTAAACCAGTCAGCCAGCCCCCCACCCGCGAGTTTGATAAGCCAAGATGGGCAAGGATCTAGGATACAAGTGGTCGCCCTCACCGCTCCAAGAACCTTGTCAACGTCATCAGGCTGAAAAAGTTGAAACGAATCCAATAAAACCTGATAGACAGGTGCCTCGGTTACATCCCCTGGTTCTGCACTAATGTTAGCGTCCAAGTCGGAGCAAATTCGAGCAACTTTGTCTGCAAAATGATGTGCGAACTCGCCACATCGGGTTGTCAGGTGATCAGAAGGCCCCTCCTCCTCAGGGGGATGGAGGAGCTCCCTGACCACCTGAAACAACTCTCTTGGTCTATTAGTTGCAGACGCAATACGCGCAGTCAAAGTCTTTCTGGCTGCGCATTGCCACGGAGTATGCCTTAAGAGAGGCTTTAGCCCGTGTTCGGTCGGATACACTTCGAGTCCTCCGCCAATGGCTCTCTAGCCCCCGCCTCGTACGCTTCATCACTGCCAGCTCCCCAGTAAACAGGGGGCTGGTTTGGATCGTTGCAACAAGAGGGGACACTCGGGGGCAATCGTGTCTATTGCCCTAGAGACCTCCGTGTTACATTTTCCTAAGCAAAGTATTGAAAAACTAACAGTATTTGCAGACAGTTCATTTGCAGAACAACAGGATAGAAAGTCAGTAAGTGGCTATTTGATACAATATGGAAAAGCTATGATTTGTTGGAGATCACGAAAGCAAACCACGGTAACTGTTTCTACTGCAGAAGCTGAGTTTTCAGCACTTTCAGAAGCTGCAAATGAATTAATTTGGTTAAAACAATTACTGACTGATTTAGGTTTAGAATATAAAAGTCCAGTTACTGTATTTGAAGATTCACAGACATGTATAGCCATGGCCGAAAGGGAAAGTTGGAAAAACGGGACCAAATATATAGCAGTAAAATATCAAAATGTCAAACAATTAATTCAACAAGGAATGATAGATTATTGCAGATCTGAAGAAAACATAGCTGATATATTTACAAAACCGCTTTCAGCAGAAAAACATAACTATTTGGTGTCTGGTTTGGATTTGGTAAATGTAAAAGAAAATATTTGACCAGATAATTGTGTTCTAAAATGCCTGTATGTAAAATTATATAACTGTAATATTATTTGTTGTATGTTTGCTGTATATTGTTTTGGGATTTTCACTTAAGAAAGGAAAGGGTTGTCAGAGTTTTATATCCTTTCTTAAGTGAAAATGGGTAAGTGATTGTAAGGATCATGACGAATCACTGTATGGCCAGCAACATCAAGCCACCTGCTAGAGATGGAGTACTACTAATAGAGACTAAGTACATTATGTTTGAAGGTTTGAAGTTTGAGTTTGGAAGTTGGAACCTGAGGTTGGAGGCTTGAGGTTGGAGGTTGGGGAGAGTTTGAATGCTGAGCTGGAGTTGCTGGAAATAATTTATCCAAGTTGGAGTTGCCGGAGGTGTATTATTGCTGCAACGTCTGGAGAACAAAACTGTGGCATCTTGCTGAAGATAAGGACTTCGTTGTTTACTATTCATCGTGTGGAAACAACTGAAAAGATCCAAGAACTCTTCTGTATTTGTAAATATCTTTATATAAATCTTTTCTTTTTTTAAAGAGACAGTTTGTGTTGGGTATTCTCCTTAACCAGAGAACAAAGCTTCCGAAGAAAGAGGGTTGCTAATTTAGAACCCCAATTGACAGGTGTGACAAAAAGCACATACAAATGCACACATTTGGAAAAGGAAAGAGCTGTATTTCCATCAAAAAAAGGGGAGACTGGGTCTGCCGTGCATGAGGTCCACTGCTGCAGACTCAGTTCTCTATGTGAATACATATATAGAGAGGGGGGGGGGGGAGTAGGCATTTAGGGGCATTGGCTGCTGCTGGTCCTTCGTGTGGTCAAGGAACAGAAAAAAGGAAATCATTTTCTTTCTTTTTGCTTGGAGTGGGGGTGCTGTGTTTGACAGCAAAGGTGTTCATACAACACTAAATGGAAGTGGAACCTCACCAAGTATGACCCCCTATATGTGGTCTCTACTGAAATCACTACAAAAGGAGAGGAGGCTGGGAATCCAATGAGAAGAGCATCTGTGGCCCTCCAATTTTCAGGAGGCCTAAGACCAAATGATAACCCCAATTCCCCAAATCTATAAACAACCAGGCTTTCTCATATCTGACCTCCCACCAAGACTTCTTAGGTCTTTTTGTGGTGAAAAATTATGGGAGCTGGAGTCCAAATAAATAACTTTGGACTAATAATATAATAACGCAGGAATCTTTATTTCATTTTGAACTTTGGATTAATATATACCTGATCAACCACTGCCACCAGAAATGACAAGTAAACCTTAAAGCGGTGGCAGATAATCAATGCACATTCTCCTTAATTCTTTTTAATTTCCTCATCTACATGGATGAATAATAATAATAATAATAAAACTTTATTTATATACCGCTGTATCTCCCCAAAGGGACTCAGGGTGGTTTCCTATGTAAGTACAAAACAACATACAATAACTTAAAACAACAAGATAGGCACATCGTTAAAACAAAACAATTCAGTTAAAATAGACAATAAATAAAATGAACAATCACAGTCAACACAAACACATGCGATCCAATGAGGAAGAAAGCCTTTACTTTAAAGATCTTGCGAGGCATATCTCTTTTGGACTACAACTCCCAGGGTTCTCCAACCTTTATGCCATGCCTTTCTGCAGGGATGATGGAGGTTGTAGTCCAAGAGAGGCCTTCTCTCCACTCTGGAGCAGGAATTCCCAAACTCCATTCCTCCAGGATTTCTTGGACTTCAACACCCAGAAGCCTCAGCTGCTTTGGCCCAAGATCAGAGATTCTGGGACAAGGAGTTTCCAGGAGACAGAAGACAAGGGCTCCATGGTTGAATAATTCTTTCAGTCAGTCAATTCTTCCTAATATGTCAGTGGAAGCTTCTTTCCTGCAATGTGAATCCACTGCTTTGTATCTTAGATTTGAGAGCAGCAGAAAAAAACTGGCCCTTTTCTCCTCAATGGGACATCCTTCCAAATATTGGCTCTCCTGTCCCCTCGGCCTTTTTTTCCTTCCGAGTTAAACACCCCCCGCTCCCTCAGAGTCATTCCCTAGAGCTCTTCTCTGGAGATATTCTAGCATCTCCAAATCTTTCTTGAATTGTGCTGCTCAGAATTGGACACAGGGTTATTCCAGGGGAGGTCTGATCAAAGTATAGAAGAGAGTCGACTAAAACTTACCAGGAACTAGACATCGTGCTCCCGTTGGTACAGCCTAGAATCACTTTGGCTTTTCTAAGCAGCTGTATCACATCAACTCATTACATTTTTATCCATATTTACTCTGTTATCTTTAAACGGTGTTCTATACACTATACTTCATCAGTTTAGTTAATTTGTCCATCTCAACGGATTCATGAATCTTCATCAGCCATTGTCATCAATCTTTCTCTTCCATTCTCTGAAGTTAGGGAGATATGCTATGTATCTCAACGGACCTTGACCATATTTACTTATGAGAAAACTAAAGTACTGAGTCCGGCTAAAATAATACAATTGCAGCAACACAGGTGGAGTAACAATGAACACAAGTCAAGGTCAAGAGTTCATTTAATGCAGACAAGTCGAGTACTACAGATCCAGGTCAGGAGCAAAAATAAACAACCACCAAGGTTAAAATAGTCACATGCCACAAGCTCATTCAATAGGGTTGATAAAATAACCAAGAATTCATAGAGTACAAACTGAATTAATCAATATGTGAGGAGAAGTCATAGGGAGGAGGGAGCAAGCTTGTTTTCTGCTGCCCTGGAGACTAGGACGCGGAACAACGGCTTCAAACTTCAGGAAAGGAGATTCCACCTGAACATTAGGAAGAACTTCCTCACTGTGAGGGCTGTTCGGCAGTGGAACTCTCTCTCTGCCCCAGACTGTGGTGGAGGCTCCTTCTTTGGAGGCTTTTACGCTGAAGCTAAATGGCCATCTGTCAAGGGTGCTTTGAATGTGATTATCCTGCTTCTTAGCAGGGGGTTGGACTGGATGGCCCGTGAGGTCTCTTCCAACTCTATGATTCTATGATTCCAAAGTCAAACCAGAAAGTCAGGGATACAGACAAAATCCAAGTCCATAAATGAAACCAGTGCAGAATTGAGAGCCAACATTTCAGGATACAAAAAGGGTTACAGGTACAAGGCTAGAGCCCAAATTCTAACCGAGGTGCAGTAGAGCCAAGGCCCAAGACAAGAGCATGAAAATATGATGTTACCTGCTACCAAAGGGTTATTCTTTTTCAGAACCCCATTTATCTAGAGATCTCAGCTGCTTCTCATTTCAAGCAAACCTTCACAGATCATCCTAGAAGCCTGTGATGGATTTCCCTTTAGACGAGATTAGGTGAATCTCTTCAAAGTTTGCTGCTATACTTAGAAATGTGCCCCACTGAGTGAGAGCAAGGTGGCGGCCTTCCTCTTTCTTTCCAATGTTCTTTTAAGGACAGCTAGGAAATTGAAAGGCAGGCCTCTTCCTCTAGCCACACATGAAGCCTTTGACACCTAATGCATGCTGAACTGTCTCTGAAGTTTTTTCCACATTCCATGCATTTATGTGGCTTCTCCCCTGTGCGGATCCTTTGATGGGAACACAGATTGCTACTATGAGTGAAGTTCCTTCCACATGCATCGATATGGCATCTCCCCTGTGTGGGCCCTTTGATGGGAACATAGACTGTCACTCCGAATGAAGCTTTCTCCATATTCCATGCATATATGTGGCTTCTCTTCTATGTGGGTACTTTGATGGCAATGTAGATATCCAATGAGACTGAAGCTCATTCCACTTTCCATGCATTTATGTGGCTTCTCCCTTATGTGGGTACTTTGATGTCTACGTAGACTGTCACTCCGACTGAAGCTTTCTCCACATTCCATGCATTTATGTGGCTTCTCCCCTGTGTGGACCCTTTGATGGGAACGCAGATGTGAATTCTGACTGAAGTTCTTTCCACATTCCATGCATTGATATGGCTTCTCCCCTGTGTGGGTCCTCTGATGGTCACGTAGATGTCCACTGAGATTGAAGCCCTTTCCACATTCCATGCATTTATGTGGCTTCTCCCCTGTGTGGGTCCTTTGATGGGTACGTAGACTGTCACTCCGAATGAAGCTTTCTCCACATTCCATGCATGTATATGGCTTCTCCCCTGTGTGGATCCTTTGATGAGTGCGCAGATTTCTACTGTGACTGAAGCTCTTTCCACATTCCATGCATTTATGTGGCTTCTCGCCTGTGTGAATTCTTTGATGTCTACGTAGATAATCACTCCGACAAAAGCTTTCTCCACATTCCATGCATTTATATGGCTTCTCCCCTGTGTGGATCCTTTGATGGGAATACACATGCCCACTCTGACTGAACTTCTTTCCACATTCCATGCATTGATATGGCTTCTCCCCTGTGTGGGTCCTTTGATGGGAACGTAGATCTCCACTGACTTTGAAGCTCTTTCCACATTCCAGGCATGTATGTGGCTTCTCCCCTTTGTGGGTTTTTTGATGTCTACGTAAATTGTCACTCCGACAGAAGCTTTCTCCACATTCCATGCATTGATATGGCTTCTCCCCTGTGTGGGTCCTTTGATGGGTATGTAGATGTCCACTGAGACTGAAGGTCTTTCCACATTCCATGCATTTATGTGGCTTCTCTTCTGTGTGGATCTTTCGATGGGAATGCAGATGTCCACTCTGACTGAACTTCTTTCCACATTCCACGCATTGATATGGCTTCTCCCCTGTGTGGGTCCGTTCATGTACACTAAGAGAGCTTTTACTACCAAAAATTTTAAAACATTTCATACACTGATGTAACTTCTCCCCTGTGTGTGATTTGGGATAGGGAGGTAGAGGACTTGCCATTCTTTGACATTTATAATTCAAATATTATGCCAGGGGTTCACAGATACAACCTCCTGAACAGCACTGTCTTTGTACTTCTGTAGACTTCTGCTCACTTTCCCAAGTCTCTCTTTTTACAGCACAATCTTCCTTTCTCCCCTTAATTGCAGAGATATGTAGCTTGAAATATTTTTCTACTGCCTATTTCTTGTTGTTGTCATTGCTGTGTATCTTCAAGTCACTTTAGACTTACAACATTCCTTGGGCAAAGCTCTCACTATGTGTTCTTCACAAGACTTATTCAGAGGTTACCTGCCAGATGAATGAGAGGAAAATCTTTTCAGGAGTTGAACAGAGAAAGATCTCATGGAACATGAAGTATTATTATTATTATTATTATTATTATTATTATTATTATTATATTTATACCCTACTTTATATCAGCATACAATTTAAAATATACAAATATGCAAACATTTACATGGGATAAAATTTAAACAGTATCAAAAAATTCCCAGTGAGAAGGCCCGCTCTCTCATTTCCACCAACCGAGCTTGAGATGGAGGTGGGACCAAGAGAAGGGCCTGGGCAGGTTCGTGCAAGGGGATGCGGTCAGCCAAACAGAACAATAGCCTAGGGCTGTAGCAAACCAGGGGAAGAGGGAAGGTGCCCGTTGCCCTGTGACAAGTATTTAACATTACACCTGCATTATACACCTATCTATTCCACCTTTTTCTACCCAACAGTCAGGGGGTCCTATAAACCCAAAAGACATTGGGTGCCCTACTCCTTCCTCTCTGCCGAGGGAGAAGACCTTCCTTCTTTTTTCTTTTGATAACACCTGCCCAACAATGAACAAACCCTGCTCAGATACAAAGGGGACAGTGGCTAATAATTCTGTTTATGTGATATCTTACACTGCAATGTGTTTAGGGAGGGGCCTTTATAAGGCTCAGCCAGAGAGGCCCTGGGCCTCTCCAAACTATTATTTATTATTATTTATTTCAATTATTTATACCCCGCCCTTCTCACCCGAGGGCGGCTTACAAGTGGCAATTGATGCCGTTACACTGATATACAATAAACTAAACGATTAAAACAGTTAAAATAGTCATAAAATACAATATACAAAGTTTAAAACAATGCAAAGTGCTTATGCCATTCATCCACCAGACGTTATACAAGAGCCGTAATTCAGACCGCGTCGAAGCCAACACATGCTTATTCTTCAAATGCCTGCGTACATAGCCAGGTCTTCAGTTTTTTTCTGAACCCCAAAAGGGATGGGGCCTGCCGAATGTCACTGGGGAGGGAGTTCCACAGCCGGGGAGCCACCACCGAGAAGGAAGGCCCTGTCTCTCGTCCCCACCTGCCGTGCCTGTGAGGCGGGTGGGACCGAGAGCAGGGCCTCTCCAGAAGATCTTAAGGTTCTTGTGGGCTCATAGGGGAAGATACGTTCGGACAGGTAAATTGGACCAGAACCGTTTAGGGCTTTGTAGGCCAAGACCAGCACTTTGAATTGGGCTCGGTAGCATATCGGCAACCAGTGGAGCTGGCTTAACAAGGGAGTAGTATACAAACTCTTGAATCCTGCAGGACGCAGCCACAGGATTTTAAAGGGAAAGCACACTCTCCTCCTACATGGAAGGCCAGAAGGTAACCTTTCGGAGGCTCTGTGTGGCTTTTTGAGCCTTCTCCTTCATCCATTCTCCCCTCCTTTCTTTGCAGGTCCCTCTGCCCTCCTCTTCCTTCTGACCTCAGCCTCCAGAGAGGGCTTGCATCCTTCCCACCCTTCCTTTGGTCATGAAGACTGTAGATGTGTTGCAGCCACCCAGGGCTTTACTTATTACTTCCAGCTCCAGAATGTGGAGTGTCTGTTTTGAAAAAGTGTGGGTTTATTAAAACATTAGCTTGTGAGAAACTTCAGATAAACTTTTCTTATTAATGGTCCTTGATTGTTAAAAGATTGTTGCCTGCCTTAAATCCTCTGCTGGACAGAAAAGCATGATAATGCAGAAGATAAAAAAGTCAAAGTGAATAAAAGAAGCAGTCCTTCATTGTTGGCTGTACTGGACTATCGAATGACGTGGTGGAAGAAATCTTGACAGCTAAATGAGCTGACAATTAAAGACCTCTCTCTCTCCCAGCAATCTTACACAGTCAATTTCAAACTGTGAATTTAAATGTATATTTTATTAATATTGGTGTTTTAATCTTTGTTCTGTGTATTGAGATATTTATTTATTTATTTGGGTAGTTCTATCCTGCCTTTCTCCGCAACACGGTCCCAAGGCAGCTTACAAACAGAATACAAACATTAAAATCCTTCAATCAGGAGAACAAAATAGATAAAACCATGATAAAACAACAATCAATTTCCAGACCGTCTTCAAGGGCAGCCCCAAGTAGACAGCATTGCAGTAATCCAATCTGGATGTAATCAAGGTGTGGACCACCACGGCCAAGTCAGAGTCCAGGGATGCCTTCTTCAAAATAGGTCTTACTATTGCTTTTAAAAGGCAGAATGGTATATGTCCCTGTTTCAGGCATTTATGATCCTCGTAAATCACTTGGCCAATCCCCTACTGGAGAGTTTGATGAGGAAGGATGGGCAAGGATCTAGTAGATCACAAGTGGTCGCTCTTACCACTCTAAGAACCTCGTCAACGTCATCAGGCTGACCAAGTAGAAACGAAGCCTCAAAACCTGAAAGACAGGTGCCTCTGTTACATCCTTGGGCACTGCACTAAAGCAGGCGTCTAAGTCGGAACGCATTTGGGAGACTTTATCTGTAAAATGGTGTGCGAACTCACCACATCGAGTTGTCAGGTGGTCAGGGGGCTCTTCCCCCTCGTGAGGATGGAGGAGCTCCCTGACCACCTGAAACAACTCAGCTGGTCTATTAGTTGCAGATGCAATGCAAGCAGTCGGCTGCTCTTACTGCCACGGAGTAGGCCTTAAGTAAGGTTCAGATGCATTTTGAGTCTTCCACCAGCAGCTCTCTAGCTTTCGTCTTGTCTGCTTCAGCACCACCAGCTCATCGGTAAGCCAGGGACCTGGTTTGGCTCGCCGCGCCGAGAGGGGACACACAAGGGCCGCCCTAGTCACCTCCGAGTTATAGAGGCCAAGCAGAGCATCAACAGGATTATCAGCCAGCATGGCAGGAAAATCCCCAAGAGATATTAGGAATCCATCCGGATCTATAAGTCTCCTGGGGTGGACCATCTTAATGGGTCCTCCTCCCCTGCAGAGGTTGGAGGCTGTAATAAGTCTAAAACTGATATGGTTATGGTCAGTCCATGACAATGGAAGAATTTTTAGCTTTTCCACACCAAAGTTTCCCCGTCCACATTAAACACTAAGTCCAAGGTATGTCCCGCTACATGAGTGGGCCCAGATATTACTTGGGACAGTCCCATGGTCATCATGGCAACCATGAAATCCTGAGCTGTGCCAGACAGGGTGGCCTCTGCATGAACGTTAAAGTCTCCCAGCACTATTAGCTGTTGAGGCTCCAACGCCACCCTAGAAACCACCCCCATGAGCTCTAGCAGATGGACTCACGATAGACCACTGTAACCTCACCTCCTCGCCCCCCAGGTCTGGCCTGCTGGTGCACCCCGAAGTCTGGAGGACAGAGCTGGGTGAGGTTTAACCCTCTCCCAGCTTGTCACCTGGTTGGATGCAGGCTAGGTCCGCTTCTTCATCCAGGATTCATTCCTGAGTGGCAGCTGTTTTACCATTCACGAACCTAGCATTAACAGCAGGACCTTAAGCCCAGGGGGACTGTCATGCTGACTCTCTAACTTATCTTGCCTCAGGATCGCAAGAACTTAGTTGCGCTTCTCCCTGGGTTGGTATGATCGATCGCATCTCCATCTCCCCAGCACAATCCCAATGGTGGGTCCCCGACTCCGGAAACCTCCACACCCAGAGGTGTTATCATCTGGGCTTAAGGGGGCTAATGGATATTAGGAAAATAGCTTTCAGTCAATTCTGGAGGGGAGAGCACCTTCATTGAGGGGGGCTTACAGGGGTAGTTTCCTCTCTGAAGGAATCATTTAATATTTAAGAGGGGCAAGCTGGAAGTGCTAATCTTCAAGAGAGTGGAAAATCTTAAATTATAGGCTAGTTCCTCTCTATGGACCTGTAAATCTGGATTAAATGGCCTCGTAGGACTATTTTGGCAATTCTCTCTTTGGGGGGGGGGGGGGGCTTCTACAAGCTCATCTAATAGTGGGTGAACAACTAGATCTTGGAAAACCCTTCTCACCTGAATTTCCTTGGCCTAACAACACGAGCAAAAGACTTTGAAACAGTTGAAAACCAACTCATGAATGACCTGAAAGATCTCTCCAGCAAACGTGTTTCCCCGAAAATAAGAGAGTGTCATATTAATTTTTGCTCCCAAATACACAGTAGGTCTTATTTTCAGGGGATGTCTTATTTTGCTCCCTCCTTCTCCACCACTGAGGAATTGTGCTGAGGCTGTTAGGAATTGTGAGAATAGAAGTCCAAAACACCTGGAGGGCCCAAGTTGGACCATGCCTGCTTTAGCTGCTAGGCCTCCCTTTGGCCGTGCCCATTTTTACCCCAGAGCAGAGCCTTGGCCTCGGCACCAGGAAAAAAACACCCACGGAGGAGGCGAGGGCACACCTGTTCAGGAAGTGGACACCGCTGCCCGCAGCACTAGCCTAGGCCCCGCCGGGGACGGGCTCGCCCTTGGGACCATAGAGTGCCTCGGAGGCCCGCGCTAGAGCATGCAAGCCCGCCCGCAAACTGGCGCTATTTTAAGCATAAAGCCCCCTCCCCATTCTTTTCGTTCGCACGATCTAGCCCGGGCCTTCTAGCAGTTAAAACAGGCATGGACCAACTTGGGCCTTCCAGGTGTTTTGGACTTCTCTCACAATTCCCAACAGCCTCAGTGTGCCTTCCTCGGCAGCAGCGGCTCCCTCCTCCTAGGTCTTACTATCGGGTGATGCCTTATATTTGGCAAGTCACCAAAACCTCTACTAGGTCTTATTTTCAAGGGGATCTTATTTTCAGGGAAACACGGTACTACAAAGATAACCAGCTGAAGCCTAACCCTGCCAAGACACAAATGTGTGCTTTCCACCCACGTAACCGTGAAGCCAACAGGAAACTGAAAGTTGCTTACTAAATGCAGCACTTTATTCATCTACCTCACCCATTGGATTTATAATATACTAGCTGTGCCCAGCCACGCGTTGCTGTGGCGAAGTATGGTGGTATGGGAAGTAAAGTATTGAGGAATTGGTGGTAGTTAAGGTCAAGGGTAAAGGTTTTCTCCTGACATTAAGTCCAGTTGTGTCCGACTGCACACTGAAGTGGATTATATGGCAGTGTGGAGTCAAGATAATTCAGTGCAAAGCAGATAATATAAGATTATAAATGGGTTATATAGCTGTGTGGAAGGGCCTTGAGTCTACACTGCCATATAATCCAGTTCAAATCTGATAATCTGTATTTTATAGGCAGTGTGGAAAAGGCCTAAGTGAGGCCTAACTCTGCCTTTTCCCTGGGCTGAGTGGGTTGCTAGGAGACCAAGTGGGCGGAGTCTAGTCTTTGAACTGGCAGCAATTGGATAAAAACAATTATTCCTCTCCCTCTAATTAGGACTTTATTTTTCTTTTCTTTTTGTTGTATGAACATAGAGGCATGGATGAGGGGTTGTGCTGCCACGTTTAGTGTTTCTGGGATGTGTAGTTGTGTTGTTTTGTCCTAGGCCAAAATTTCATTACCCTTTTATATATATAGACTAGCTGTGCCCGGCCACACATTGCTATGGCGAAGTATGGTGGTATGGGAAATACCTGACGGTGCTTAGCCTTCTAACTGGCAACAATTGGATAAAAAGAAGTATTCCTCTCCTCTAATTAGGACTTTATTTTTCTTTTCCTTTTGTTGTATGAACGTAGAGGCATGAATGAGGGGTTGTGCTGCCAAGGTTAATGTTTCGGGGATGTGTAGTTTTGCTGTTTTGTCCTAGACCAAAATATCATTACCCTTTTATATATATAGAAGATAAATAGATATCTCCTGCCTAAAGAGAGAGCAAGAGGTCCAAAGGCTTTGGCTCGTCTGTCTTGCCCAAAACCACCAGGCGCGAAGACCTCCTTCCTTCAAGAAGAGGAGAAGGATGGGAAGGAGACCCTCCTTATGGAGTTTGGGGAGTGGGCTTCGAAGGGCCTTCTTTGGTGGGGAGGGTCCCACAAAAGGAGGGAAGAATAGTGATGATACTTGTATAGCCCACCATGAGGAGGGTGAGGAGGTTTCTGGAGGCCAGGAAGGGTCTACACCAGGGATGGGTGAACTTCGGGTCTTCACTCCAGGGGTTTTGGACTCCAACTCCCCCCCTTCCTCACAGCCTCAGGCCCCTTCCTTTTCCCCCTCGGCCGCTTAAGCGGAAAAGGAAGGAAAAGGAAAAACCCTGGGACATCCTCATTTTCCTAGTGAAAATGGTTATATTACTGGAGCTTCCCTTCAGAAACAGATGACAAATCAGAAGGAAAATCCCAGGCTGCTCAAATCTAGACCTTTCTCCAGTTTGGTTAATAAAAATTGCTCTGACAATTTGTTTCTCATAAACCTACTGGGGCAGATGATTCCTGTCACAAAGGAATCATCGAAGAAGCCCAAATCTCTTGCTTTTGTGACCAGACGAACAGCTCCGGATAATGACCGGGCGATGGAGGATTCCTGCATAAGAGTATCTTTCTGATGTGAAATCTGATGCCTTCTGAGCAGATTTGGGGGGGGGGGGGGGGGTTACATCTTTTGTCCACTTTGGAAACAAAATTATTTAATTATTAGGATTATATCTTGGTCCCAAGATATGGTACAGTAGAGTTTCAGTTATCCAACATAAACGGGCCAGCAGAACGTTGGATAAGCGAATATGTTGGATAATAAGGAGCCAAACTGGGAGTAGCGGTATACAAGTCTAATAAATAAATAAATAAATAAATAAATAAAATTGAGGAAAAGCCTATTAAACATCAAATGAGGTTATGATTTTACAAATCAAGCACCAAAACATCATGTTATACAACAAATTTGACAGAAAAAGTAGTTCAATATGTAGTAATGCTATGTAATAATTACTGTATTTACAAATTTAGCACCAAAATATGTGTCGGATAATCCAGAATGTTGGATAATCGAATGTTGGATAAGTGAGATTCTACTGTATATATAAAGATATGGTGTGTGTGTGATATCTATATATATAAAAATGTAATGTGCGTTTTACTATGGAGTAAACAACAAAACCACTGAACCAAATCACACTAAATATGGCCACAAAAGACACAGTCATCCGAAATATGTATTTCAATCAAAAAACCTAGAAAAATAGTCCAAATTACAGAGGATGAGGAAGAGACTTTCTCCCCCTAACTACCAGTTAGAAAGGTAGGCTCTGCTACCTTTAGCCCCTCCCCCCCCCCCGCTGCCTTTAGGCCCCGCCCCCTTTATGTCCTAGCAACTCCCTCAGCCAAAATGGTGCCCGGGGCACAGGCAAAGTGCACTTAGGCCTCATCCACACTACCTATAAAATACAGATTATCCGATTTGAACTGTATTATATGGCAGTGTAGACTCAAGGCCCTTCCACACAGCTATATTACCCAGAATGCCAAGGCAGATAATCCACAGTATCTGCTTTGAACTGGATTATCTTGAGTCCACACTGCCATATAATCCAGTTCAGTGTGGATTTTATACAGCTGTGTAGAAGGGGGCTCATATAATCCAGTTCTAAGCAGATGATATAAGATTATAAATATAATATGTAATAATTACTGTGGTAGAATAATACAGAACAATTTAACCTCTAAAACCAGGACAGTAAATAAAGAGCAACACTCTGAAAGCAGGGAAATTGGGAATTCCAGAAAGGAAACAATCAGGGCCAGCTAACACTTCCCAACAAAGGATTTCCCCAGGCAGCAAACAGACAGTCTTTGATGCTCCAAGGCCATTAAATGCTAATTAAGGAGGCTAATTGCAGCATTCATACCTGCCACACCAAGACTATTAATTGCTATTCAACCTGGCCAACCAAGGATTCTGCAAGGTAGAAAGCAGCCAGGCTTGCAAGCAACAAGGCTATTCAGTGCTATTCAACCTGGCCAACCAAGATTTCCCTTAGATGAAAAACCCCCAGGCTTTGAAGCCATGAGGCTACTCCATCCCATTCAATCTGGCCTAGCAAGGATGCCCTATGTAGAAAACAGCCAAGCTTTTAAGATGCAAGACTATTCAGTGCAATTCAAGCTGGCCAAACAATGATTCCCCTACAAAGAGCCAGGCTTCAAAGCAGCTCTTTGATTGAGGGTGCTACTCCAGCTACTACAAAAAATGGCTAGGCTTTGAGGCTGCAAGGTTATTCACTGCTATTCCACCTGGCCAACAAATGATTCCCATAAGCCACAGCAACGCGTGGCTGAGCACAGCTTGGTTCTCAAGATATGGTATATATATAGACTAGCTGTGCCCGGCCACGCGTTGCTGTGGCAAAGTGGTGGTGGTATTGGTTAAAAATTGTTGTGTAATTTTTATTTGACATTATTTGTATTTTTAATTAATGTTATTGTAAGTTATCTTTTTATTTATTATATTTTATTATTTTCTTGTATTATTTTTAGTTATTTTCTGTTATTATAGTATTTTATTGTATTAATTTTTAGTGTTTTTTATTATTTTTAGTGTTTTTTATTATTTTTATTGGGTTGCTAGGAGACCAAGTTGGAGGAGCTTAGCCTTCCAACTGGCAGCAATTGAATAAAAGCAATTATTCCTCTCTCTCTAATTAGGACCTTATTTTTGTTTTCTTTTTGTTGTATCAACCTAGAGGCATGGATGATGGGTTGTGTTGTCAAATTTCGAGGTTGGGGGGCCTGTCGTTTTGTTGTTTTGTGGGTCGCCGTGATGCCATCATATGGTATATATAAAGATATAGTGTATATAAAGATATGGTGTGTGTGCGCGTACATATATATACTCATAATGTGCACCTTGCTTAACCACTATTGCAACCTCATTGTTTTTAATCTGATGTTTTAGTTCTGTGTTGTGTTTTTTTTCACCTATTGTGTCTATTTTATTATTGGTTTTGTTTTTGTCCTTTGATGTTTTATATTTTATCATTGCTTGTATTTTGATTTTGCTGTAAGCCGCCTCGAGGCCCCTTCGGGGGAGATGGAGGCGGGATATAAATAAACTTATTATTATTATTATTATTATTATTATTATATATACATATATATATATATACAGTAGAGTCTCGCTTATCCAACGTAAACGAGCCAGCAGAACGTTGGATAAGCAAATATGTTGGATAATAAGGAGAGATTAAGGAAAAGCCTATTAAACATCAAATTAAATTATGATTTCACAAATTAAGCACCAAAACTTCATGTTATACAACAAATTTGACAGAAAAAGTAGTTCAATAAACAGTAATGCTATGTAGTAATTACTGTATTTACGATTTTAGCACCAAAATATCACGATGTATTGAAAACATTGACTACAAAAATGCGTTGGTTAATCCAGAACGTTGGATAAGCGAGTGTTGGATAAGTGAGACTCTACTGTATATATATATATATATATATATATATATATAGAGAGAGAGAGAGAGAGAGAGAGAGAGAGAGAGAGAGAGAGAGGGAGGGAGGGAGGAAGAGGGAGGGAGTATAAAGTGTATATTATTGGGATCATACCTTGGTTCCCAAGATATGGTATATATAAAGATACGGTATATATATAGATATGGTGTGTGTATTTTATAATCAATTATATCATTATAATTATAATGTATATATGTATGTATATATATACAGTGTTCCCTCTCTACTTTGCGGTCCGCTTTTCGCTCCCCCACTGCTTTATGGTTTTTTTCTGAGAGGCGCGCATGCGCAAAAGGTGCCCGTTTCCCTTTTGTGCATGTGCCCTCCCTCTCGTCAGCGTCCAGCTGGGCCCCTCTGGATGCGCAAAAGGGAAACTGGCAGGTGCCGGAGAGGAAGAAGCACAGGAAGAAGGCTTGCAAAGGGGAGAAAGGCTGCCTAACTTCGAATGTGTAAATATTGAAATAAATATAGTGCCCCTACTTCGCGGAATTTCACTTATTGTGGGTGGTCCTGGAACGTAACCCCTGCGATAAGTGAGGGAACATTGTATATATGGTATATATACAGTGTATTTTTCAGTGATTGTATGGGGAGGGGGGGGTATCAAAATACTGTTTGCTTACACTTGAAAATTACCTAGGGCTGGCCCTGACAATATACACTCCTTGCACTTTGGCCCAGTTTGTTTTCATTAACTCCTGTTCTGGTTTTAAATTATGTTTAACTATGCTATTGTCACTATTTTACAGTAGAGTCTTGCTTATCCAACATAAACAGGCCGTTAGAATGTTGGATAAGTAAAAAATGTTGGATAATAAGGAGGGATTAAGGAAAAGCCTATTAAACATCAAATTATGTTATGATTTTACATATTACGCACCAAAACGTCAGGTTTTATAAAAAAAATTGACAGAAAAAGCAGTTCAATACACGGTAACGTTATGAAGTAATTACTGTATTTACGAATTTAGCACCAAAACATCGCAATGTATTGAAAACATTAACTACAAAAACATTGACTACTAAAAGGCAGACTGCATTGGATAATACAGAAAGTTGGATGAGCGAAGGCTAGATAAGTGAATCTCTACTGCATTTTTACTATGTTATTGTGTATAATTGTGTTTTTATCTTGATGTATTTTCATCTGCTGATGAAGTGTATTATGTATTTTTTTCATTTTGCTCTTTTGTAATTATCCGGGCTTAGCCCCATGTTAGCCGCACTGAGTCCCTTCGGGGAGATGGAGGCGGGGTACAAAAATATTTGTTTATTTATTTATTTACTAGTGATATTTATATCCGGCCCTTCTCATGCCGAAGGGGACTCAAGGCAGCTTACATATTATATGTACATACAATATATTATATTATTAGCATAGCACAATATAAGCATTATATATTACTATATTGTACTATAACACTATACTATATTGCAATATTAATAGTAATGTGTTGTCGAAGGCTTTCATGGCCGGGATCATAGGGTTGTTGTGATCTGTTGGAAACTAGGCAAGTTGGGATGTGGAATGATCAGGGTGGGAGAAAAAACTCTGGTCTGTCAGAGGCAAGTGTGAATGTTGCAATTGGCCACCTTGATTAGCATTGAATACCCTTGCAGGTATTTCAGTTTCCAATATATCTCACAACCTCTGAGGATGTCTGCCATAGATCTGGGCAAAATGTCAGGAGAGAATGCTTCTGGAACATGGCCATACTGTCCAGAAAACACACAACAACCCATTATTAGTAATATTACATGTCATATAAATATACAATTATAATAGTGTATTATTATTATATTGTATTACATTATAATATTATTATCAATATAATGGAGCCCCCCGATGGTGCAGTGGACTGAAGGCTGCCAGGTTCAAATCCCACCCGGGGAGAGTGCGGATGAGCTCCCTCTATCAGCTCCAGCTCCATGCGGGAACATGAGAGAAGCCTCCCACAAGGATGGTAAAAACATCAAAACATCTGGGCGTCCCCTGGGCAACGTCCTTGCAGATGGCCAATTCTCTCACACCAGAAGCGACTTGCAGTTTCTCAAGTCGCTCCTGACACGAAAAAAAAAAAAAAA
>NW_026943909.1:0-59635 GCF_035594765.1 Anolis carolinensis
CTCTAAAAAAGAGCCCCCAAGTGAGAATGTCCCTCTAAAAAAGAGCCCCCAAGTGAGAATGTCCCTTAAAAAAGAGCCTCCATGTGAGAATGTCCCTCTAAAAAAGAGCCCCCAAGTGAGAATGTCCCTCTAAAAAAGAGCCCCCAAGTGAGAATGTCCCTCTAAAAAAGAGCCCCCAAGTGAGAATGTCCCTTAAAAAAGAGCCCCCATGTGAGAATGTCCCTTAAAAAAGAGCCTCCATGTGAGAATGTCCCTCTAAAAAAGAGCCCCCAAGTGAGAATGTCCCTTAAAAAAGAGCCCCCAAGTGAGAATGTCCCTTAAAAAAGAGCCCCCATGTGAGAATGTCCCTCTAAAAAAGAGCCCCCAAGTGAGAATGTCCCTCTAAAAAAGAGCCCCCAAGTGAGAATGTCCCTTAAAAAAGAGCCCCCATGTGAGAATGTCCCTCTAAAAAAGAGCCCCCATGTGAGAATGTCCCTCTAAAAAAGAGCCCCCAAGTGAGAATGTCCCTCTAAAAAAGAGCCCCCAAGTGAGAATGTCCCTCTAAAAAAGAGCCCCCAAGTGAGAATGTCCCTTAAAAAAGAGCCTCCATGTGAGAATGTCCCTTAAAAAAGAGCCCCCATGTGAGAATGTCCCTTAAAAAAGAGCCCCCATGTGAGAATGTCCCTTAAAAAAGAGCCTCCATGTGAGAATGTCCCTCTAAAAAAGAGCCCCCAAGTGAGAATGTCCCTTAAAAAAGAGCCCCCAAGTGAGAATGTCCCTCTAAAAAAGAGCCCCCATGTGAGAATGTCCCTTAAAAAAGAGCCCCCAAGTGAGAATGTCCCTTAAAAAAGAGCCCCCAAGTGAGAATGTCCCTTAAAAAAGAGCCCCCAAGTGAGAATGTCCCTCTAAAAAAGAGCCCCCATGTGAGAATGTCCCTTAAAAAAGAGCCCCCAAGTGAGAATGTCCCTTAAAAAAGAGCCCCCAAGTGAGAATGTCCCTTAAAAAAGAGCCCCCATGTGAGAATGTCCCTTAAAAAAGAGCCTCCATGTGAGAATGTCCCTCTAAAAAAGAGCCCCCAAGTGAGAATGTCCCTTAAAAAAGAGCCCCCATGTGAGAATGTCCCTCTAAAAAAGAGCCCCCATGTGAGAATGTCCCTCTAAAAAAGAGCCCCCAAGTGAGAATGTCCCTCTAAAAAAGAGCCCCCAAGTGAGAATGTCCCTCTAAAAAAGAGCCCCCAAGTGAGAATGTCCCTTAAAAAAGAGCCTCCATGTGAGAATGTCCCTTAAAAAAGAGCCCCCATGTGAGAATGTCCCTTAAAAAAGAGCCCCCATGTGAGAATGTCCCTTAAAAAAGAGCCTCCATGTGAGAATGTCCCTCTAAAAAAGAGCCCCCAAGTGAGAATGTCCCTTAAAAAAGAGCCCCCAAGTGAGAATGTCCCTTAAAAAAGAGCCCCCATGTGAGAATGTCCCTCTAAAAAAGAGCCCCCAAGTGAGAATGTCCCTCTAAAAAAGAGCCCCCAAGTGAGAATGTCCCTTAAAAAAGAGCCCCCAAGTGAGAATGTCCCTTAAAAAAGAGCCCCCAAGTGAGAATGTCCCTTAAAAAAGAGCCCCCATGTGAGAATGTCCCTCTAAAAAAGAGCCCCCAAGTGAGAATGTCCCTTAAAAAAGAGCCTCCATGTGAGAATGTCCCTCTAAAAAAGAGCCCCCAAGTGAGAATGTCCCTTAAAAAAGAGCCCCCAAGTGAGAATGTCCCTCTAAAAAAGAGCCCCCAAGTGAGAATGTCCCTTAAAAAAGAGCCTCCATGTGAGAATGTCCCTTAAAAAAGAGCCCCCATGTGAGAATGTCCCTTAAAAAAGAGCCCCCATGTGAGAATGTCCCTTAAAAAAGAGCCCCCAAGTGAGAATGTCCCTTAAAAAAGAGCCCCCATGTGAGAATGTCCCTTAAAAAAGAGCCCCCAAGTGAGAATGTCCCTTAAAAAAGAGCCTCCATGTGAGAATGTCCCTTAAAAAAGAGCCCCCATGTGAGAATGTCCCTTAAAAAAGAGCCTCCATGTGAGAATGTCCCTTAAAAAAGAGCCCCCATGTGAGAATGTCCCTTAAAAAAGAGCCTCCATGTGAGAATGTCCCTTAAAAAAGAGCCCCCAAGTGAGAATGTCCCTTAAAAAAGAGCCTCCATGTGAGAATGTCCCTTAAAAAAGAGCCCCCAAGTGAGAATGTCCCTTAAAAAAGAGCCCCCATGTGAGAATGTCCCTTAAAAAAGAGCCCCCAAGTGAGAATGTCCCTCTAAAAAAGAGCCCCCAAGTGAGAATGTCCCTCTAAAAAAGAGCCCCCAAGTGAGAATGTCCCTCTAAAAAAGAGCCCCCAAGTGAGAATGTCCCTCTAAAAAAGAGCCCCCAAGTGAGAATGTCCCTCTAAAAAAGAGCCCCCAAGTGAGAATGTCCCTCTAAAAAAGAGCCCCCAAGTGAGAATGTCCCTCTAAAAAAGAGCCCCCAAGTGAGAATGTCCCTCTAAAAAAGAGCCCCCAAGTGAGAATGTCCCTTAAAAAAGAGCCCCCAAGTGAGAATGTCCCTTAAAAAAGAGCCCCCAAGTGAGAATGTCCCTTAAAAAAGAGCCCCCAAGTGAGAATGTCCCTCTAAAAAAGAGCCCCCAAGTGAGAATGTCCCTCTAAAAAAGAGCCCCCAAGTGAGAATGTCCCTTAAAAAAGAGCCCCCATGTGAGAATGTCCCTCTAAAAAAGAGCCCCCAAGTGAGAATGTCCCTCTAAAAAAGAGCCCCCAAGTGAGAATGTCCCTCTAAAAAAGAGCCCCCAAGTGAGAATGTCCCTCTAAAAAAGAGCCCCCAAGTGAGAATGTCCCTTAAAAAAGAGCCCCCAAGTGAGAATGTCCCTTAAAAAAGAGCCCCCAAGTGAGAATGTCCCTTAAAAAAGAGCCCCCATGTGAGAATGTCCCTCTAAAAAAGAGCCCCCAAGTGAGAATGTCCCTCTAAAAAAGAGCCCCCAAGTGAGAATGTCCCTTAAAAAAGAGCCCCCAAGTGAGAATGTCCCTTAAAAAAGAGCCCCCAAGTGAGAATGTCCCTTAAAAAAGAGCCCCCATGTGAGAATGTCCCTCTAAAAAAGAGCCCCCAAGTGAGAATGTCCCTTAAAAAAGAGCCCCCAAGTGAGAATGTCCCTTAAAAAAGAGCCCCCAAGTGAGAATGTCCCTCTAAAAAAGAGCCCCCAAGTGAGAATGTCCCTTAAAAAAGAGCCTCCATGTGAGAATGTCCCTTAAAAAAGAGCCCCCATGTGAGA
Source organism: Anolis carolinensis (assembly GCF_035594765.1). Classification (NCBI taxonomy): domain Eukaryota; kingdom Metazoa; phylum Chordata; class Lepidosauria; order Squamata; family Anolidae; genus Anolis; species Anolis carolinensis. The sequence continues at coordinate 3,263 of NW_026943909.1, forward strand.
ATGTCCCTTAAAAAAGAGCCCCCATGTGAGAATGTCCCTTAAAAAAGAGCCCCCAAGTGAGAATGTCCCTTAAAAAAGAGCCCCCATGTGAGAATGTCCCTTAAAAAAGAGCCCCCAAGTGAGAATGTCCCTTAAAAAAGAGCCCCCAAGTGAGAATGTCCCTCTAAAAAAGAGCCCCCAAGTGAGAATGTCCCTCTAAAAAAGAGCCCCCAAGTGAGAATGTCCCTCTAAAAAAGAGCCCCCATGTGAGAATGTCCCTTAAAAAAGAGCCCCCAAGTGAGAATGTCCCTCTAAAAAAGAGCCCCCAAGTGAGAATGTCCCTTAAAAAAGAGCCTCCATGTGAGAATGTCCCTTAAAAAAGAGCCCCCAAGTGAGAATGTCCCTCTAAAAAAGAGCCCCCAAGTGAGAATGTCCCTTAAAAAAGAGCCCCCAAGTGAGAATGTCCCTTAAAAAAGAGCCCCCATGTGAGAATGTCCCTTAAAAAAGAGCCCCCAAGTGAGAATGTCCCTCTAAAAAAGAGCCCCCAAGTGAGAATGTCCCTCTAAAAAAGAGCCCCCAAGTGAGAATGTCCCTCTAAAAAAGAGCCCCCAAGTGAGAATGTCCCTTAAAAAAGAGCCCCCATGTGAGAATGTCCCTCTAAAAAAGAGCCCCCAAGTGAGAATGTCCCTCTAAAAAAGAGCCCCCAAGTGAGAATGTCCCTCTAAAAAAGAGCCCCCAAGTGAGAATGTCCCTCTAAAAAAGAGCCCCCAAGTGAGAATGTCCCTTAAAAAAGAGCCCCCAAGTGAGAATGTCCCTTAAAAAAGAGCCCCCAAGTGAGAATGTCCCTTAAAAAAGAGCCCCCATGTGAGAATGTCCCTCTAAAAAAGAGCCCCCAAGTGAGAATGTCCCTCTAAAAAAGAGCCCCCAAGTGAGAATGTCCCTTAAAAAAGAGCCCCCAAGTGAGAATGTCCCTTAAAAAAGAGCCCCCAAGTGAGAATGTCCCTTAAAAAAGAGCCCCCATGTGAGAATGTCCCTCTAAAAAAGAGCCCCCAAGTGAGAATGTCCCTTAAAAAAGAGCCTCCATGTGAGAATGTCCCTCTAAAAAAGAGCCCCCAAGTGAGAATGTCCCTTAAAAAAGAGCCCCCAAGTGAGAATGTCCCTCTAAAAAAGAGCCCCCAAGTGAGAATGTCCCTTAAAAAAGAGCCTCCATGTGAGAATGTCCCTTAAAAAAGAGCCCCCATGTGAGAATGTCCCTTAAAAAAGAGCCCCCATGTGAGAATGTCCCTTAAAAAAGAGCCCCCAAGTGAGAATGTCCCTTAAAAAAGAGCCCCCATGTGAGAATGTCCCTTAAAAAAGAGCCCCCAAGTGAGAATGTCCCTTAAAAAAGAGCCTCCATGTGAGAATGTCCCTTAAAAAAGAGCCCCCATGTGAGAATGTCCCTTAAAAAAGAGCCTCCATGTGAGAATGTCCCTTAAAAAAGAGCCCCCATGTGAGAATGTCCCTTAAAAAAGAGCCCCCAAGTGAGAATGTCCCTTAAAAAAGAGCCTCCATGTGAGAATGTCCCTTAAAAAAGAGCCTCCATGTGAGAATGTCCCTTAAAAAAGAGCCCCCAAGTGAGAATGTCCCTTAAAAAAGAGCCTCCATGTGAGAATGTCCCTTAAAAAAGAGCCCCCAAGTGAGAATGTCCCTTAAAAAAGAGCCCCCATGTGAGAATGTCCCTTAAAAAAGAGCCCCCAAGTGAGAATGTCCCTCTAAAAAAGAGCCCCCAAGTGAGAATGTCCCTCTAAAAAAGAGCCCCCAAGTGAGAATGTCCCTCTAAAAAAGAGCCCCCAAGTGAGAATGTCCCTCTAAAAAAGAGCCCCCAAGTGAGAATGTCCCTCTAAAAAAGAGCCCCCAAGTGAGAATGTCCCTCTAAAAAAGAGCCCCCAAGTGAGAATGTCCCTCTAAAAAAGAGCCCCCAAGTGAGAATGTCCCTCTAAAAAAGAGCCCCCAAGTGAGAATGTCCCTTAAAAAAGAGCCCCCAAGTGAGAATGTCCCTTAAAAAAGAGCCCCCAAGTGAGAATGTCCCTTAAAAAAGAGCCCCCAAGTGAGAATGTCCCTCTAAAAAAGAGCCCCCAAGTGAGAATGTCCCTCTAAAAAAGAGCCCCCAAGTGAGAATGTCCCTTAAAAAAGAGCCCCCATGTGAGAATGTCCCTCTAAAAAAGAGCCCCCAAGTGAGAATGTCCCTCTAAAAAAGAGCCCCCAAGTGAGAATGTCCCTCTAAAAAAGAGCCCCCAAGTGAGAATGTCCCTCTAAAAAAGAGCCCCCAAGTGAGAATGTCCCTTAAAAAAGAGCCTCCATGTGAGAATGTCCCTTAAAAAAGAGCCCCCAAGTGAGAATGTCCCTCTAAAAAAGAGCCCCCAAGTGAGAATGTCCCTCTAAAAAAGAGCCCCCATGTGAGAATGTCCCTCTAAAAAAGAGCCCCCAAGTGAGAATGTCCCTCTAAAAAAGAGCCCCCAAGTGAGAATGTCCCTCTAAAAAAGAGCCCCCAAGTGAGAATGTCCCTCTAAAAAAGAGCCCCCAAGTGAGAATGTCCCTTAAAAAAGAGCCCCCAAGTGAGAATGTCCCTCTAAAAAAGAGCCCCCAAGTGAGAATGTCCCTTAAAAAAGAGCCCCCAAGTGAGAATGTCCCTTAAAAAAGAGCCCCCAAGTGAGAATGTCCCTTAAAAAAGAGCCCCCAAGTGAGAATGTCCCTTAAAAAAGAGCCCCCAAGTGAGAATGTCCCTCTAAAAAAGAGCCCCCAAGTGAGAATGTCCCTCTAAAAAAGAGCCCCCAAGTGAGAATGTCCCTTAAAAAAGAGCCTCCATGTGAGAATGTCCCTTAAAAAAGAGCCCCCAAGTGAGAATGTCCCTTAAAAAAGAGCCCCCAAGTGAGAATGTCCCTTAAAAAAGAGCCTCCATGTGAGAATGTCCCTTAAAAAAGAGCCCCCAAGTGAGAATGTCCCTCTAAAAAAGAGCCCCCAAGTGAGAATGTCCCTTAAAAAAGAGCCCCCAAGTGAGAATGTCCCTCTAAAAAAGAGCCCCCAAGTGAGAATGTCCCTTAAAAAAGAGCCCCCAAGTGAGAATGTCCCTTAAAAAAGAGCCCCCAAGTGAGAATGTCCCTTAAAAAAGAGCCCCCAAGTGAGAATGTCCCTCTAAAAAAGAGCCCCCAAGTGAGAATGTCCCTTAAAAAAGAGCCCCCAAGTGAGAATGTCCCTCTAAAAAAGAGCCCCCAAGTGAGAATGTCCCTTAAAAAAGAGCCCCCAAGTGAGAATGTCCCTTAAAAAAGAGCCCCCATGTGAGAATGTCCCTTAAAAAAGAGCCCCCAAGTGAGAATGTCCCTTAAAAAAGAGCCCCCAAGTGAGAATGTCCCTCTAAAAAAGAGCCCCCAAGTGAGAATGTCCCTCTAAAAAAGAGCCCCCAAGTGAGAATGTCCCTTAAAAAAGAGCCTCCATGTGAGAATGTCCCTTAAAAAAGAGCCCCCAAGTGAGAATGTCCCTTAAAAAAGAGCCCCCAAGTGAGAATGTCCCTCTAAAAAAGAGCCCCCAAGTGAGAATGTCCCTCTAAAAAAGAGCCCCCAAGTGAGAATGTCCCTTAAAAAAGAGCCTCCATGTGAGAATGTCCCTTAAAAAAGAGCCCCCAAGTGAGAATGTCCCTCTAAAAAAGAGCCCCCAAGTGAGAATGTCCCTTAAAAAAGAGCCCCCAAGTGAGAATGTCCCTCTAAAAAAGAGCCCCCAAGTGAGAATGTCCCTTAAAAAAGAGCCCCCAAGTGAGAATGTCCCTTAAAAAAGAGCCCCCAAGTGAGAATGTCCCTTAAAAAAGAGCCTCCATGTGAGAATGTCCCTCTAAAAAAGAGCCCCCAAGTGAGAATGTCCCTCTAAAAAAGAGCCCCCAAGTGAGAATGTCCCTCTAAAAAAGAGCCCCCAAGTGAGAATGTCCCTCTAAAAAAGAGCCCCCATGTGAGAATGTCCCTTAAAAAAGAGCCCCCAAGTGAGAATGTCCCTCTAAAAAAGAGCCCCCAAGTGAGAATGTCCCTCTAAAAAAGAGCCCCCAAGTGAGAATGTCCCTCTAAAAAAGAGCCCCCAAGTGAGAATGTCCCTCTAAAAAAGAGCCCCCAAGTGAGAATGTCCCTCTAAAAAAGAGCCCCCAAGTGAGAATGTCCCTCTAAAAAACAGCCCCCAAGTGAGAATGTCCCTTAAAAAAGAGCCCCCAAGTGAGAATGTCCCTCTAAAAAAGAGCCCCCAAGTGAGAATGTCCCTTAAAAAAGAGCCCCCAAGTGAGAATGTCCCTCTAAAAAAGAGCCCCCAAGTGAGAATGTCCCTCTAAAAAAGAGCCCCCAAGTGAGAATGTCCCTTAAAAAAGAGCCCCCAAGTGAGAATGTCCCTTAAAAAAGAGCCCCCAAGTGAGAATGTCCCTTAAAAAAGAGCCCCCAAGTGAGAATGTCCCTTAAAAAAGAGCCCCCAAGTGAGAATGTCCCTCTAAAAAAGAGCCCCCAAGTGAGAATGTCCCTCTAAAAAAGAGCCCCCAAGTGAGAATGTCCCTTAAAAAAGAGCCCCCATGTGAGAATGTCCCTCTAAAAAAGAGCCCCCAAGTGAGAATGTCCCTCTAAAAAAGAGCCCCCATGTGAGAATGTCCCTTAAAAAAGAGCCCCCAAGTGAGAATGTCCCTTAAAAAAGAGCCCCCAAGTGAGAATGTCCCTCTAAAAAAGAGCCCCCAAGTGAGAATGTCCCTTAAAAAAGAGCCCCCAAGTGAGAATGTCCCTTAAAAAAGAGCCCCCAAGTGAGAATGTCCCTTAAAAAAGAGCCCCCAAGTGAGAATGTCCCTTAAAAAAGAGCCCCCAAGTGAGAATGTCCCTCTAAAAAAGAGCCCCCAAGTGAGAATGTCCCTCTAAAAAAGAGCCCCCATGTGAGAATGTCCCTTAAAAAAGAGCCCCCAAGTGAGAATGTCCCTCTAAAAAAGAGCCCCCAAGTGAGAATGTCCCTCTAAAAAAGAGCCCCCAAGTGAGAATGTCCCTCTAAAAAAGAGCCCCCAAGTGAGAATGTCCCTCTAAAAAAGAGCCCCCATGTGAGAATGTCCCTTAAAAAAGAGCCCCCAAGTGAGAATGTCCCTCTAAAAAAGAGCCCCCAAGTGAGAATGTCCCTCTAAAAAAGAGCCCCCAAGTGAGAATGTCCCTCTAAAAAAGAGCCCCCAAGTGAGAATGTCCCTTAAAAAAGAGCCCCCATGTGAGAATGTCCCTTAAAAAAGAGCCTCCATGTGAGAATGTCCCTTAAAAAAGAGCCCCCATGTGAGAATGTCCCTTAAAAAAGAGCCCCCATGTGAGAATGTCCCTTAAAAAAGAGCCTCCATGTGAGAATGTCCCTCTAAAAAAGAGCCCCCAAGTGAGAATGTCCCTCTAAAAAAGAGCCCCCAAGTGAGAATGTACCTTAAAAAAGAGCCTCCATGTGAGAATGTCCATCTAAAAAAGAGCCCCCAAGTGAGAATGTCCCTCTAAAAAAGAGCCCCCAAGTGAGAATGTACCTTAAAAAAGAGCCCCCAAGTGAGAATGTCCCTCTAAAAAAGAGCCCCCAAGTGAGAATGTCCCTTAAAAAAGAGCCTCCATGTGAGAATGTCCCTTAAAAAAGAGCCCCCAAGTGAGAATGTCCCTTAAAAAAGAGCCCCCAAGTGAGAATGTCCCTTAAAAAAGAGCCCCCAAGTGAGAATGTCCCTTAAAAAAGAGCCTCCATGTGAGAATGTCCCTCTAAAAAAGAGCCCCCAAGTGAGAATGTCCCTCTAAAAAAGAGCCCCCAAGTGAGAATGTCCCTCTAAAAAAGAGCCCCCAAGTGAGAATGTCCCTTAAAAAAGAGCCCCCAAGTGAGAATGTCCCTTAAAAAAGAGCCCCCAAGTGAGAATGTACCTTAAAAAAGAGCCTCCATGTGAGAATGTCCCTCTAAAAAAGAGCCCCCAAGTGAGAATGTCCCTCTAAAAAAGAGCCCCCAAGTGAGAATGTCCCTTAAAAAAGAGCCCCCATGTGAGAATGTCCCTTAAAAAAGAGCCCCCAAGTGAGAATGTCCCTTAAAAAAGAGCCCCCATGTGAGAATGTCCCTTAAAAAAGAGCCCCCAAGTGAGAATGTCCCTTAAAAAAGAGCCTCCATGTGAGAATGTCCCTTAAAAAAGAGCCCCCAAGTGAGAATGTCCCTTAAAAAAGAGCCTCCATGTGAGAATGTCCCTTAAAAAAGAGCCCCCAAGTGAGAATGTCCCTCTAAAAAAGAGCCCCCATGTGAGAATGTCCCTCTAAAAAAGAGCCCCCATGTGAGAATGTCCCTTAAAAAAGAGCCTCCATGTGAGAATGTCCCTTAAAAAAGAGCCCCCATGTGAGAATGTCCCTCTAAAAAAGAGCCCCCATGTGAGAATGTCCCTCTAAAAAAGAGCCCCCATGTGAGAATGTCCCTTAAAAAAGAGCCCCCAAGTGAGAATGTCCCTCTAAAAAAGAGCCCCCAAGTGAGAATGTCCCTCTAAAAAAGAGCCCCCAAGTGAGAATGTCCCTCTAAAAAAGAGCCCCCAAGTGAGAATGTCCCTCTAAAAAAGAGCCCCCATGTGAGAATGTCCCTCTAAAAAAGAGCCCCCATGTGAGAATGTCCCTTAAAAAAGAGCCCCCATGTGAGAATGTCCCTTAAAAAAGAGCCTCCATGTGAGAATGTCCCTCTAAAAAAGAGCCCCCATGTGAGAATGTCCCTCTAAAAAAGAGCCCCCATGTGAGAATGTCCCTCTAAAAAAGAGCCCCCATGTGAGAATGTCCCTTAAAAAAGAGCCCCCAAGTGAGAATGTCCCTCTAAAAAAGAGCCCCCAAGTGAGAATGTCCCTCTAAAAAAGAGCCCCCAAGTGAGAATGTCCCTCTAAAAAAGAGCCCCCAAGTGAGAATGTCCCTCTAAAAAAGAGCCCCCATGTGAGAATGTCCCTCTAAAAAAGAGCCCCCATGTGAGAATGTCCCTTAAAAAAGAGCCCCCATGTGAGAATGTCCCTTAAAAAAGAGCCTCCATGTGAGAATGTCCCTCTAAAAAAGAGCCCCCATGTGAGAATGTCCCTCTAAAAAAGAGCCCCCATGTGAGAATGTCCCTTAAAAAAGAGCCCCCAAGTGAGAATGTCCCTCTAAAAAAGAGCCCCCAAGTGAGAATGTCCCTCTAAAAAAGAGCCCCCAAGTGAGAATGTCCCTCTAAAAAAGAGCCCCCAAGTGAGAATGTCCCTCTAAAAAAGAGCCCCCATGTGAGAATGTCCCTTAAAAAAGAGCCCCCAAGTGAGAATGTCCCTCTAAAAAAGAGCCCCCAAGTGAGAATGTCCCTCTAAAAAAGAGCCCCCAAGTGAGAATGTCCCTCTAAAAAAGAGCCCCCAAGTGAGAATGTCCCTTAAAAAAGAGCCCCCATGTGAGAATGTCCCTTAAAAAAGAGCCTCCATGTGAGAATGTCCCTTAAAAAAGAGCCCCCATGTGAGAATGTCCCTTAAAAAAGAGCCCCCATGTGAGAATGTCCCTTAAAAAAGAGCCTCCATGTGAGAATGTCCCTCTAAAAAAGAGCCCCCAAGTGAGAATGTCCCTCTAAAAAAGAGCCCCCAAGTGAGAATGTACCTTAAAAAAGAGCCTCCATGTGAGAATGTCCATCTAAAAAAGAGCCCCCAAGTGAGAATGTCCCTCTAAAAAAGAGCCCCCAAGTGAGAATGTACCTTAAAAAAGAGCCCCCAAGTGAGAATGTCCCTCTAAAAAAGAGCCCCCAAGTGAGAATGTCCCTTAAAAAAGAGCCTCCATGTGAGAATGTCCCTTAAAAAAGAGCCCCCAAGTGAGAATGTCCCTTAAAAAAGAGCCCCCAAGTGAGAATGTCCCTTAAAAAAGAGCCCCCAAGTGAGAATGTCCCTTAAAAAAGAGCCTCCATGTGAGAATGTCCCTCTAAAAAAGAGCCCCCAAGTGAGAATGTCCCTCTAAAAAAGAGCCCCCAAGTGAGAATGTCCCTCTAAAAAAGAGCCCCCAAGTGAGAATGTCCCTTAAAAAAGAGCCCCCAAGTGAGAATGTCCCTTAAAAAAGAGCCCCCAAGTGAGAATGTACCTTAAAAAAGAGCCTCCATGTGAGAATGTCCCTCTAAAAAAGAGCCCCCAAGTGAGAATGTCCCTCTAAAAAAGAGCCCCCAAGTGAGAATGTCCCTTAAAAAAGAGCCCCCATGTGAGAATGTCCCTTAAAAAAGAGCCCCCAAGTGAGAATGTCCCTTAAAAAAGAGCCCCCATGTGAGAATGTCCCTTAAAAAAGAGCCCCCAAGTGAGAATGTCCCTTAAAAAAGAGCCTCCATGTGAGAATGTCCCTTAAAAAAGAGCCCCCAAGTGAGAATGTCCCTTAAAAAAGAGCCTCCATGTGAGAATGTCCCTTAAAAAAGAGCCCCCAAGTGAGAATGTCCCTCTAAAAAAGAGCCCCCATGTGAGAATGTCCCTCTAAAAAAGAGCCCCCATGTGAGAATGTCCCTTAAAAAAGAGCCTCCATGTGAGAATGTCCCTTAAAAAAGAGCCCCCATGTGAGAATGTCCCTCTAAAAAAGAGCCCCCATGTGAGAATGTCCCTCTAAAAAAGAGCCCCCATGTGAGAATGTCCCTTAAAAAAGAGCCTCCATGTGAGAATGTCCCTCTAAAAAAGAGCCCCCAAGTGAGAATGTCCCTCTAAAAAAGAGCCCCCAAGTGAGAATGTCCCTCTAAAAAAGAGCCCCCAAGTGAGAATGTCCCTCTAAAAAAGAGCCCCCATGTGAGAATGTCCCTTAAAAAAGAGCCCCCATGTGAGAATGTCCCTTAAAAAAGAGCCCCCATGTGAGAATGTCCCTTAAAAAAGAGCCCCCATGTGAGAATGTCCCTTAAAAAAGAGCCCCCAAGTGAGAATGTCCCTCTAAAAAAGAGCCCCCAAGTGAGAATGTCCCTCTAAAAAAGAGCCCCCAAGTGAGAATGTCCCTCTAAAAAAGAGCCCCCAAGTGAGAATGTCCCTCTAAAAAAGAGCCCCCATGTGAGAATGTCCCTTAAAAAAGAGCCCCCATGTGAGAATGTCCCTTAAAAAAGAGCCCCCATGTGAGAATGTCCCTCTAAAAAAGAGCCCCCAAGTGAGAATGTCCCTTAAAAAAGAGCCCCCAAGTGAGAATGTCCCTCTAAAAAAGAGCCCCCAAGTGAGAATGTCCCTCTAAAAAAGAGCCCCCAAGTGAGAATGTCCCTCTAAAAAAGAGCCCCCAAGTGAGAATGTCCCTTAAAAAAGAGCCCCCAAGTGAGAATGTCCCTCTAAAAAAGAGCCCCCAAGTGAGAATGTCCCTCTAAAAAAGAGCCCCCAAGTGAGAATGTCCCTCTAAAAAAGAGCCCCCAAGTGAGAATGTCCCTTAAAAAAGAGCCCCCAAGTGAGAATGTCCCTCTAAAAAAGAGCCCCCAAGTGAGAATGTCCCTCTAAAAAAGAGCCCCCAAGTGAGAATGTCCCTCTAAAAAAGAGCCCCCAAGTGAGAATGTCCCTTAAAAAAGAGCCCCCAAGTGAGAATGTCCCTCTAAAAAAGAGCCCCCAAGTGAGAATGTCCCTCTAAAAAAGAGCCCCCAAGTGAGAATGTCCCTCTAAAAAAGAGCCCCCAAGTGAGAATGTCCCTTAAAAAAGAGCCCCCATGTGAGAATGTCCCTTAAAAAAGAGCCCCCATGTGAGAATGTCCCTTAAAAAAGAGCCCCCAAGTGAGAATGTCCCTCTAAAAAAGAGCCCCCAAGTGAGAATGTCCCTCTAAAAAAGAGCCCCCAAGTGAGAATGTCCCTTAAAAAAGAGCCCCCAAGTGAGAATGTCCCTCTAAAAAAGAGCCCCCAAGTGAGAATGTCCCTTAAAAAAGAGCCCCCAAGTGAGAATGTCCCTTAAAAAAGAGCCCCCAAGTGAGAATGTCCCTCTAAAAAAGAGCCCCCAAGTGAGAATGTCCCTCTAAAAAAGAGCCCCCAAGTGAGAATGTCCCTTAAAAAAGAGCCCCCAAGTGAGAATGTCCCTCTAAAAAAGAGCCCCCAAGTGAGAATGTCCCTTAAAAAAGAGCCCCCATGTGAGAATGTCCCTTAAAAAAGAGCCCCCATGTGAGAATGTCCCTTAAAAAAGAGCCCCCATGTGAGAATGTCCCTCTAAAAAAGAGCCCCCATGTGAGAATGTCCCTCTAAAAAAGAGCCCCCAAGTGAGAATGTCCCTTAAAAAAGAGCCCCCAAGTGAGAATGTCCCTCTAAAAAAGAGCCCCCAAGTGAGAATGTCCCTCTAAAAAAGAGCCCCCAAGTGAGAATGTCCCTCTAAAAAAGAGCCCCCAAGTGAGAATGTCCCTTAAAAAAGAGCCCCCAAGTGAGAATGTCCCTCTAAAAAAGAGCCCCCAAGTGAGAATGTCCCTCTAAAAAAGAGCCCCCAAGTGAGAATGTCCCTTAAAAAAGAGCCCCCAAGTGAGAATGTCCCTCTAAAAAAGAGCCCCCAAGTGAGAATGTCCCTCTAAAAAAGAGCCCCCAAGTGAGAATGTCCCTCTAAAAAAGAGCCCCCAAGTGAGAATGTCCCTTAAAAAAGAGCCCCCATGTGAGAATGTCCCTTAAAAAAGAGCCCCCATGTGAGAATGTCCCTTAAAAAAGAGCCCCCAAGTGAGAATGTCCCTTAAAAAAGAGCCCCCAAGTGAGAATGTCCCTCTAAAAAAGAGCCCCCAAGTGAGAATGTCCCTTAAAAAAGAGCCCCCATGTGAGAATGTCCCTTAAAAAAGAGCCCCCATGTGAGAATGTCCCTTAAAAAAGAGCCCCCAAGTGAGAATGTCCCTCTAAAAAAGAGCCCCCAAGTGAGAATGTCCCTTAAAAAAGAGCCCCCATGTGAGAATGTCCCTTAAAAAAGAGCCCCCATGTGAGAATGTCCCTTAAAAAAGAGCCCCCATGTGAGAATGTCCCTCTAAAAAAGAGCCCCCAAGTGAGAATGTCCCTCTAAAAAAGAGCCCCCATGTGAGAATGTCCCTTAAAAAAGAGCCCCCATGTGAGAATGTCCCTTAAAAAAGAGCCCCCAAGTGAGAATGTCCCTCTAAAAAAGAGCCCCCAAGTGAGAATGTCCCTTAAAAAAGAGCCCCCATGTGAGAATGTCCCTCTAAAAAAGAGCCCCCATGTGAGAATGTCCCTCTAAAAAAGAGCCCCCATGTGAGAATGTCCCTTAAAAAAGAGCCTCCATGTGAGAATGTCCCTCTAAAAAAGAGCCCCCAAGTGAGAATGTCCCTCTAAAAAAGAGCCCCCAAGTGAGAATGTCCCTCTAAAAAAGAGCCCCCAAGTGAGAATGTCCCTTAAAAAAGAGCCCCCATGTGAGAATGTCCCTTAAAAAAGAGCCCCCATGTGAGAATGTCCCTTAAAAAAGAGCCCCCAAGTGAGAATGTCCCTTAAAAAAGAGCCCCCATGTGAGAATGTCCCTTAAAAAAGAGCCCCCATGTGAGAATGTCCCTTAAAAAAGAGCCCCCATGTGAGAATGTCCCTTAAAAAAGAGCCCCCATGTGAGAATGTCCCTTAAAAAAGAGCCCCCATGTGAGAATGTCCCTTAAAAAAGAGCCCCCATGTGAGAATGTCCCTTAAAAAAGAGCCCCCAAGTGAGAATGTCCCTTAAAAAAGAGCCCCCATGTGAGAATGTCCCTTAAAAAAGAGCCCCCATGTGAGAATGTCCCTTAAAAAAGAGCCCCCATGTGAGAATGTCCCTTAAAAAAGAGCCCCCAAGTGAGAATGTCCCTTAAAAAAGAGCCTCCATGTGAGAATGTCCCTTAAAAAAGAGCCCCCATGTGAGAATGTCCCTCTAAAAAAGAGCCCCCAAGTGAGAATGTCCCTTAAAAAAGAGCCCCCAAGTGAGAATGTCCCTCTAAAAAAGAGCCCCCAAGTGAGAATGTCCCTCTAAAAAAGAGCCCCCAAGTGAGAATGTCCCTTAAAAAAGAGCCCCCATGTGAGAATGTCCCTTAAAAAAGAGCCCCCATGTGAGAATGTCCCTCTAAAAAAGAGCCCCCATGTGAGAATGTCCCTTAAAAAAGAGCCTCCATGTGAGAATGTCCCTCTAAAAAAGAGCCCCCATGTGAGAATGTCCCTCTAAAAAAGAGCCCCCATGTGAGAATGTCCCTTAAAAAAGAGCCTCCATGTGAGAATGTCCCTCTAAAAAAGAGCCCCCAAGTGAGAATGTCCCTCTAAAAAAGAGCCCCCAAGTGAGAATGTCCCTCTAAAAAAGAGCCCCCAAGTGAGAATGTCCCTTAAAAAAGAGCCCCCATGTGAGAATGTCCCTTAAAAAAGAGCCCCCATGTGAGAATGTCCCTCTAAAAAAGAGCCCCCAAGTGAGAATGTCCCTTAAAAAAGAGCCCCCAAGTGAGAATGTCCCTCTAAAAAAGAGCCCCCAAGTGAGAATGTCCCTCTAAAAAAGAGCCCCCAAGTGAGAATGTCCCTTAAAAAAGAGCCCCCATGTGAGAATGTCCCTTAAAAAAGAGCCCCCATGTGAGAATGTCCCTTAAAAAAGAGCCCCCAAGTGAGAATGTCCCTCTAAAAAAGAGCCCCCAAGTGAGAATGTCCCTTAAAAAAGAGCCCCCATGTGAGAATGTCCCTCTAAAAAAGAGCCCCCATGTGAGAATGTCCCTCTAAAAAAGAGCCCCCATGTGAGAATGTCCCTTAAAAAAGAGCCCCCAAGTGAGAATGTCCCTCTAAAAAAGAGCCCCCAAGTGAGAATGTCCCTTAAAAAAGAGCCCCCATGTGAGAATGTCCCTCTAAAAAAGAGCCCCCATGTGAGAATGTCCCTCTAAAAAAGAGCCCCCATGTGAGAATGTCCCTTAAAAAAGAGCCCCCATGTGAGAATGTCCCTCTAAAAAAGAGCCCCCAAGTGAGAATGTCCCTCTAAAAAAGAGCCCCCAAGTGAGAATGTCCCTCTAAAAAAGAGCCCCCATGTGAGAATGTCCCTCTAAAAAAGAGCCCCCAAGTGAGAATGTCCCTTAAAAAAGAGCCCCCATGTGAGAATGTCCCTCTAAAAAAGAGCCCCCAAGTGAGAATGTCCCTCTAAAAAAGAGCCCCCAAGTGAGAATGTCCCTCTAAAAAAGAGCCCCCAAGTGAGAATGTCCCTTAAAAAAGAGCCCCCATGTGAGAATGTCCCTTAAAAAAGAGCCTCCATGTGAGAATGTCCCTTAAAAAAGAGCCCCCATGTGAGAATGTCCCTTAAAAAAGAGCCCCCATGTGAGAATGTCCCTTAAAAAAGAGCCTCCATGTGAGAATGTCCCTCTAAAAAAGAGCCCCCAAGTGAGAATGTCCCTCTAAAAAAGAGCCCCCAAGTGAGAATGTCCCTCTAAAAAAGAGCCCCCAAGTGAGAATGTCCCTCTAAAAAAGAGCCCCCATGTGAGAATGTCCCTCTAAAAAAGAGCCCCCAAGTGAGAATGTCCCTTAAAAAAGAGCCCCCAAGTGAGAATGTCCCTCTAAAAAAGAGCCCCCAAGTGAGAATGTCCCTCTAAAAAAGAGCCCCCATGTGAGAATGTCCCTCTAAAAAAGAGCCCCCAAGTGAGAATGTCCCTTAAAAAAGAGCCTCCATGTGAGAATGTCCCTCTAAAAAAGAGCCCCCAAGTGAGAATGTCCCTCTAAAAAAGAGCCCCCAAGTGAGAATGTCCCTCTAAAAAAGAGCCCCCAAGTGAGAATGTCCCTCTAAAAAAGAGCCCCCAAGTGAGAATGTCCCTTAAAAAAGAGCCCCCATGTGAGAATGTCCCTTAAAAAAGAGCCTCCATGTGAGAATGTCCCTTAAAAAAGAGCCCCCATGTGAGAATGTCCCTTAAAAAAGAGCCCCCATGTGAGAATGTCCCTTAAAAAAGAGCCTCCATGTGAGAATGTCCCTCTAAAAAAGAGCCCCCAAGTGAGAATGTCCCTCTAAAAAAGAGCCCCCAAGTGAGAATGTCCCTTAAAAAAGAGCCCCCAAGTGAGAATGTCCCTTAAAAAAGAGCCCCCATGTGAGAATGTCCCTCTAAAAAAGAGCCCCCAAGTGAGAATGTCCCTTAAAAAAGAGCCCCCAAGTGAGAATGTCCCTCTAAAAAAGAGCCCCCAAGTGAGAATGTCCCTCTAAAAAAGAGCCCCCAAGTGAGAATGTCCCTTAAAAAAGAGCCCCCATGTGAGAATGTCCCTCTAAAAAAGAGCCCCCAAGTGAGAATGTCCCTCTAAAAAAGAGCCCCCATGTGAGAATGTCCCTTAAAAAAGAGCCCCCAAGTGAGAATGTCCCTTAAAAAAGAGCCCCCAAGTGAGAATGTCCCTCTAAAAAAGAGCCCCCAAGTGAGAATGTCCCTTAAAAAAGAGCCCCCAAGTGAGAATGTCCCTTAAAAAAGAGCCCCCATGTGAGAATGTCCCTTAAAAAAGAGCCTCCATGTGAGAATGTCCCTTAAAAAAGAGCCCCCATGTGAGAATGTCCCTTAAAAAAGAGCCCCCAAGTGAGAATGTCCCTCTAAAAAAGAGCCCCCATGTGAGAATGTCCCTTAAAAAAGAGCCTCCATGTGAGAATGTCCCTTAAAAAAGAGCCCCCATGTGAGAATGTCCCTTAAAAAAGAGCCCCCATGTGAGAATGTCCCTTAAAAAAGAGCCTCCATGTGAGAATGTCCCTCTAAAAAAGAGCCCCCAAGTGAGAATGTCCCTCTAAAAAAGAGCCCCCAAGTGAGAATGTCCCTTAAAAAAGAGCCCCCAAGTGAGAATGTCCCTTAAAAAAGAGCCCCCATGTGAGAATGTCCCTCTAAAAAAGAGCCCCCAAGTGAGAATGTCCCTTAAAAAAGAGCCCCCAAGTGAGAATGTCCCTCTAAAAAAGAGCCCCCAAGTGAGAATGTCCCTCTAAAAAAGAGCCCCCAAGTGAGAATGTCCCTTAAAAAAGAGCCCCCATGTGAGAATGTCCCTCTAAAAAAGAGCCCCCAAGTGAGAATGTCCCTCTAAAAAAGAGCCCCCATGTGAGAATGTCCCTTAAAAAAGAGCCCCCAAGTGAGAATGTCCCTTAAAAAAGAGCCCCCAAGTGAGAATGTCCCTCTAAAAAAGAGCCCCCAAGTGAGAATGTCCCTTAAAAAAGAGCCCCCAAGTGAGAATGTCCCTTAAAAAAGAGCCCCCAAGTGAGAATGTCCCTTAAAAAAGAGCCCCCAAGTGAGAATGTCCCTTAAAAAAGAGCCCCCAAGTGAGAATGTCCCTCTAAAAAAGAGCCCCCAAGTGAGAATGTCCCTCTAAAAAAGAGCCCCCAAGTGAGAATGTCCCTTAAAAAAGAGCCCCCAAGTGAGAATGTCCCTTAAAAAAGAGCCTCCATGTGAGAATGTCCCTCTAAAAAAGAGCCCCCAAGTGAGAATGTCCCTCTAAAAAAGAGCCCCCAAGTGAGAATGTCCCTTAAAAAAGAGCCCCCAAGTGAGAATGTCCCTTAAAAAAGAGCCTCCATGTGAGAATGTCCCTCTAAAAAAGAGCCCCCAAGTGAGAATGTCCCTCTAAAAAAGAGCCCCCAAGTGAGAATGTCCCTCTAAAAAAGAGCCCCCAAGTGAGAATGTCCCTTAAAAAAGAGCCCCCAAGTGAGAATGTCCCTTAAAAAAGAGCCCCCATGTGAGAATGTCCCTTAAAAAAGAGCCTCCATGTGAGAATGTCCCTTAAAAAAGAGCCCCCATGTGAGAATGTCCCTTAAAAAAGAGCCCCCAAGTGAGAATGTCCCTTAAAAAAGAGCCCCCAAGTGAGAATGTCCCTCTAAAAAAGAGCCCCCAAGTGAGAATGTCCCTTAAAAAAGAGCCCCCAAGTGAGAATGTCCCTTAAAAAAGAGCCCCCAAGTGAGAATGTCCCTTAAAAAAGAGCCCCCAAGTGAGAATGTCCCTCTAAAAAAGAGCCCCCAAGTGAGAATGTCCCTCTAAAAAAGAGCCCCCAAGTGAGAATGTCCCTTAAAAAAGAGCCCCCAAGTGAGAATGTCCCTTAAAAAAGAGCCCCCAAGTGAGAATGTCCCTCTAAAAAAGAGCCCCCAAGTGAGAATGTCCCTCTAAAAAAGAGCCCCCAAGTGAGAATGTCCCTTAAAAAAGAGCCCCCAAGTGAGAATGTCCCTCTAAAAAAGAGCCCCCAAGTGAGAATGTCCCTCTAAAAAAGAGCCCCCAAGTGAGAATGTCCCTTAAAAAAGAGCCCCCAAGTGAGAATGTCCCTTAAAAAAGAGCCCCCAAGTGAGAATGTCCCTTAAAAAAGAGCCCCCAAGTGAGAATGTCCCTCTAAAAAAGAGCCCCCAAGTGAGAATGTCCCTTAAAAAAGAGCCCCCAAGTGAGAATGTCCCTTAAAAAAGAGCCCCCAAGTGAGAATGTCCCTTAAAAAAGAGCCCCCAAGTGAGAATGTCCCTCTAAAAAAGAGCCCCCAAGTGAGAATGTCCCTCTAAAAAAGAGCCCCCAAGTGAGAATGTCCCTCTAAAAAAGAGCCCCCAAGTGAGAATGTCCCTTAAAAAAGAGCCCCCATGTGAGAATGTCCCTTAAAAAAGAGCCCCCATGTGAGAATGTCCCTTAAAAAAGAGCCTCCATGTGAGAATGTCCCTCTAAAAAAGAGCCCCCAAGTGAGAATGTCCCTCTAAAAAAGAGCCCCCAAGTGAGAATGTCCCTTAAAAAAGAGCCCCCAAGTGAGAATGTCCCTTAAAAAAGAGCCCCCAAGTGAGAATGTCCCTTAAAAAAGAGCCCCCATGTGAGAATGTCCCTCTAAAAAAGAGCCCCCAAGTGAGAATGTCCCTCTAAAAAAGAGCCCCCAAGTGAGAATGTCCCTCTAAAAAAGAGCCCCCAAGTGAGAATGTCCCTTAAAAAAGAGCCCCCATGTGAGAATGTCCCTTAAAAAAGAGCCTCCATGTGAGAATGTCCCTTAAAAAAGAGCCCCCATGTGAGAATGTCCCTTAAAAAAGAGCCCCCATGTGAGAATGTCCCTTAAAAAAGAGCCTCCATGTGAGAATGTCCCTCTAAAAAAGAGCCCCCAAGTGAGAATGTCCCTCTAAAAAAGAGCCCCCAAGTGAGAATGTACCTTAAAAAAGAGCCTCCATGTGAGAATGTCCCTCTAAAAAAGAGCCCCCAAGTGAGAATGTCCCTCTAAAAAAGAGCCCCCAAGTGAGAATGTCCCTTAAAAAAGAGCCTCCATGTGAGAATGTCCCTTAAAAAAGAGCCCCCAAGTGAGAATGTCCCTTAAAAAAGAGCCCCCAAGTGAGAATGTCCCTTAAAAAAGAGCCCCCAAGTGAGAATGTCCCTTAAAAAAGAGCCTCCATGTGAGAATGTCCCTCTAAAAAAGAGCCCCCAAGTGAGAATGTCCCTCTAAAAAAGAGCCCCCAAGTGAGAATGTCCCTCTAAAAAAGAGCCCCCAAGTGAGAATGTCCCTTAAAAAAGAGCCCCCAAGTGAGAATGTCCCTTAAAAAAGAGCCCCCAAGTGAGAATGTACCTTAAAAAAGAGCCTCCATGTGAGAATGTCCCTCTAAAAAAGAGCCCCCAAGTGAGAATGTCCCTTAAAAAAGAGCCCCCATGTGAGAATGTCCCTTAAAAAAGAGCCCCCAAGTGAGAATGTCCCTCTAAAAAAGAGCCCCCAAGTGAGAATGTCCCTCTAAAAAAGAGCCCCCAAGTGAGAATGTCCCTTAAAAAAGAGCCCCCAAGTGAGAATGTCCCTCTAAAAAAGAGCCCCCAAGTGAGAATGTCCCTCTAAAAAAGAGCCCCCAAGTGAGAATGTCCCTCTAAAAAAGAGCCCCCAAGTGAGAATGTCCCTTAAAAAAGAGCCCCCATGTGAGAATGTCCCTTAAAAAAGAGCCCCCATGTGAGAATGTCCCTTAAAAAAGAGCCCCCAAGTGAGAATGTCCCTCTAAAAAAGAGCCCCCAAGTGAGAATGTCCCTTAAAAAAGAGCCCCCATGTGAGAATGTCCCTCTAAAAAAGAGCCCCCATGTGAGAATGTCCCTCTAAAAAAGAGCCCCCATGTGAGAATGTCCCTTAAAAAAGAGCCTCCATGTGAGAATGTCCCTCTAAAAAAGAGCCCCCAAGTGAGAATGTCCCTCTAAAAAAGAGCCCCCAAGTGAGAATGTCCCTCTAAAAAAGAGCCCCCAAGTGAGAATGTCCCTTAAAAAAGAGCCCCCATGTGAGAATGTCCCTTAAAAAAGAGCCCCCATGTGAGAATGTCCCTTAAAAAAGAGCCCCCAAGTGAGAATGTCCCTTAAAAAAGAGCCCCCATGTGAGAATGTCCCTTAAAAAAGAGCCCCCATGTGAGAATGTCCCTTAAAAAAGAGCCCCCATGTGAGAATGTCCCTTAAAAAAGAGCCCCCATGTGAGAATGTCCCTTAAAAAAGAGCCCCCATGTGAGAATGTCCCTTAAAAAAGAGCCCCCATGTGAGAATGTCCCTTAAAAAAGAGCCCCCAAGTGAGAATGTCCCTTAAAAAAGAGCCCCCATGTGAGAATGTCCCTTAAAAAAGAGCCCCCATGTGAGAATGTCCCTTAAAAAAGAGCCCCCAAGTGAGAATGTCCCTCTAAAAAAGAGCCCCCATGTGAGAATGTCCCTTAAAAAAGAGCCCCCATGTGAGAATGTCCCTTAAAAAAGAGCCCCCATGTGAGAATGTCCCTTAAAAAAGAGCCCCCATGTGAGAATGTCCCTTAAAAAAGAGCCCCCAAGTGAGAATGTCCCTTAAAAAAGAGCCCCCAAGTGAGAATGTCCCTTAAAAAAGAGCCTCCATGTGAGAATGTCCCTTAAAAAAGAGCCCCCATGTGAGAATGTCCCTCTAAAAAAGAGCCCCCAAGTGAGAATGTCCCTTAAAAAAGAGCCCCCAAGTGAGAATGTCCCTCTAAAAAAGAGCCCCCAAGTGAGAATGTCCCTCTAAAAAAGAGCCCCCAAGTGAGAATGTCCCTTAAAAAAGAGCCCCCATGTGAGAATGTCCCTTAAAAAAGAGCCCCCATGTGAGAATGTCCCTCTAAAAAAGAGCCCCCATGTGAGAATGTCCCTTAAAAAAGAGCCTCCATGTGAGAATGTCCCTCTAAAAAAGAGCCCCCATGTGAGAATGTCCCTCTAAAAAAGAGCCCCCATGTGAGAATGTCCCTTAAAAAAGAGCCTCCATGTGAGAATGTCCCTCTAAAAAAGAGCCCCCAAGTGAGAATGTCCCTCTAAAAAAGAGCCCCCAAGTGAGAATGTCCCTCTAAAAAAGAGCCCCCAAGTGAGAATGTCCCTTAAAAAAGAGCCCCCATGTGAGAATGTCCCTTAAAAAAGAGCCCCCATGTGAGAATGTCCCTTAAAAAAGAGCCCCCATGTGAGAATGTCCCTCTAAAAAAGAGCCCCCAAGTGAGAATGTCCCTTAAAAAAGAGCCCCCAAGTGAGAATGTCCCTCTAAAAAAGAGCCCCCAAGTGAGAATGTCCCTCTAAAAAAGAGCCCCCAAGTGAGAATGTCCCTTAAAAAAGAGCCCCCATGTGAGAATGTCCCTTAAAAAAGAGCCCCCATGTGAGAATGTCCCTTAAAAAAGAGCCCCCAAGTGAGAATGTCCCTCTAAAAAAGAGCCCCCAAGTGAGAATGTCCCTTAAAAAAGAGCCCCCATGTGAGAATGTCCCTCTAAAAAAGAGCCCCCATGTGAGAATGTCCCTCTAAAAAAGAGCCCCCATGTGAGAATGTCCCTTAAAAAAGAGCCCCCAAGTGAGAATGTCCCTCTAAAAAAGAGCCCCCAAGTGAGAATGTCCCTTAAAAAAGAGCCCCCATGTGAGAATGTCCCTCTAAAAAAGAGCCCCCATGTGAGAATGTCCCTCTAAAAAAGAGCCCCCATGTGAGAATGTCCCTTAAAAAAGAGCCCCCATGTGAGAATGTCCCTCTAAAAAAGAGCCCCCAAGTGAGAATGTCCCTCTAAAAAAGAGCCCCCAAGTGAGAATGTCCCTCTAAAAAAGAGCCCCCATGTGAGAATGTCCCTCTAAAAAAGAGCCCCCAAGTGAGAATGTCCCTTAAAAAAGAGCCCCCATGTGAGAATGTCCCTCTAAAAAAGAGCCCCCAAGTGAGAATGTCCCTCTAAAAAAGAGCCCCCAAGTGAGAATGTCCCTCTAAAAAAGAGCCCCCAAGTGAGAATGTCCCTTAAAAAAGAGCCCCCATGTGAGAATGTCCCTTAAAAAAGAGCCTCCATGTGAGAATGTCCCTTAAAAAAGAGCCCCCATGTGAGAATGTCCCTTAAAAAAGAGCCCCCATGTGAGAATGTCCCTTAAAAAAGAGCCTCCATGTGAGAATGTCCCTCTAAAAAAGAGCCCCCAAGTGAGAATGTCCCTCTAAAAAAGAGCCCCCAAGTGAGAATGTCCCTCTAAAAAAGAGCCCCCAAGTGAGAATGTCCCTCTAAAAAAGAGCCCCCATGTGAGAATGTCCCTCTAAAAAAGAGCCCCCAAGTGAGAATGTCCCTTAAAAAAGAGCCCCCAAGTGAGAATGTCCCTCTAAAAAAGAGCCCCCAAGTGAGAATGTCCCTCTAAAAAAGAGCCCCCATGTGAGAATGTCCCTCTAAAAAAGAGCCCCCAAGTGAGAATGTCCCTTAAAAAAGAGCCTCCATGTGAGAATGTCCCTCTAAAAAAGAGCCCCCAAGTGAGAATGTCCCTCTAAAAAAGAGCCCCCAAGTGAGAATGTCCCTCTAAAAAAGAGCCCCCAAGTGAGAATGTCCCTCTAAAAAAGAGCCCCCAAGTGAGAATGTCCCTTAAAAAAGAGCCCCCATGTGAGAATGTCCCTTAAAAAAGAGCCTCCATGTGAGAATGTCCCTTAAAAAAGAGCCCCCATGTGAGAATGTCCCTTAAAAAAGAGCCCCCATGTGAGAATGTCCCTTAAAAAAGAGCCTCCATGTGAGAATGTCCCTCTAAAAAAGAGCCCCCAAGTGAGAATGTCCCTCTAAAAAAGAGCCCCCAAGTGAGAATGTCCCTTAAAAAAGAGCCCCCATGTGAGAATGTCCCTTAAAAAAGAGCCCCCAAGTGAGAATGTCCCTTAAAAAAGAGCCCCCATGTGAGAATGTCCCTTAAAAAAGAGCCCCCAAGTGAGAATGTCCCTTAAAAAAGAGCCTCCATGTGAGAATGTCCCTTAAAAAAGAGCCCCCAAGTGAGAATGTCCCTTAAAAAAGAGCCTCCATGTGAGAATGTCCCTTAAAAAAGAGCCCCCAAGTGAGAATGTCCCTCTAAAAAAGAGCCCCCATGTGAGAATGTCCCTCTAAAAAAGAGCCCCCATGTGAGAATGTCCCTCTAAAAAAGAGCCCCCATGTGAGAATGTCCCTTAAAAAAGAGCCTCCATGTGAGAATGTCCCTCTAAAAAAGAGCCCCCAAGTGAGAATGTCCCTCTAAAAAAGAGCCCCCATGTGAGAATGTCCCTCTAAAAAAGAGCCCCCAAGTGAGAATGTCCCTCTAAAAAAGAGCCCCCATGTGAGAATGTCCCTTAAAAAAGAGCCCCCATGTGAGAATGTCCCTTAAAAAAGAGCCCCCAAGTGAGAATGTCCCTTAAAAAAGAGCCCCCAAGTGAGAATGTCCCTTAAAAAAGAGCCCCCATGTGAGAATGTCCCTTAAAAAAGAGCCCCCATGTGAGAATGTCCCTTAAAAAAGAGCCTCCATGTGAGAATGTCCCTCTAAAAAAGAGCCCCCAAGTGAGAATGTCCCTTAAAAAAGAGCCCCCAAGTGAGAATGTCCCTTAAAAAAGAGCCCCCAAGTGAGAATGTCCCTTAAAAAAGAGCCCCCATGTGAGAATGTCCCTTAAAAAAGAGCCTCCATGTGAGAATGTCCCTCTAAAAAAGAGCCCCCAAGTGAGAATGTCCCTCTAAAAAAGAGCCCCCATGTGAGAATGTCCCTCTAAAAAAGAGCCCCCAAGTGAGAATGTCCCTCTAAAAAAGAGCCCCCATGTGAGAATGTCCCTCTAAAAAAGAGCCCCCATGTGAGAATGTCCCTTAAAAAAGAGCCTCCATGTGAGAATGTCCCTCTAAAAAAGAGCCCCCAAGTGAGAATGTCCCTCTAAAAAAGAGCCCCCAAGTGAGAATGTCCCTCTAAAAAAGAGCCCCCAAGTGAGAATGTCCCTTAAAAAAGAGCCCCCATGTGAGAATGTCCCTTAAAAAAGAGCCCCCATGTGAGAATGTCCCTTAAAAAAGAGCCCCCATGTGAGAATGTCCCTCTAAAAAAGAGCCCCCAAGTGAGAATGTCCCTTAAAAAAGAGCCCCCATGTGAGAATGTCCCTTAAAAAAGAGCCCCCAAGTGAGAATGTCCCTCTAAAAAAGAGCCCCCAAGTGAGAATGTCCCTTAAAAAAGAGCCCCCATGTGAGAATGTCCCTCTAAAAAAGAGCCCCCATGTGAGAATGTCCCTCTAAAAAAGAGCCCCCATGTGAGAATGTCCCTTAAAAAAGAGCCCCCAAGTGAGAATGTCCCTCTAAAAAAGAGCCCCCAAGTGAGAATGTCCCTTAAAAAAGAGCCCCCATGTGAGAATGTCCCTCTAAAAAAGAGCCCCCATGTGAGAATGTCCCTCTAAAAAAGAGCCCCCATGTGAGAATGTCCCTTAAAAAAGAGCCCCCATGTGAGAATGTCCCTCTAAAAAAGAGCCCCCAAGTGAGAATGTCCCTCTAAAAAAGAGCCCCCAAGTGAGAATGTCCCTTAAAAAAGAGCCCCCATGTGAGAATGTCCCTCTAAAAAAGAGCCCCCATGTGAGAATGTCCCTCTAAAAAAGAGCCCCCAAGTGAGAATGTCCCTCTAAAAAAGAGCCCCCAAGTGAGAATGTCCCTTAAAAAAGAGCCCCCATGTGAGAATGTCCCTTAAAAAAGAGCCCCCATGTGAGAATGTCCCTTAAAAAAGAGCCTCCATGTGAGAATGTCCCTTAAAAAAGAGCCCCCATGTGAGAATGTCCCTTAAAAAAGAGCCCCCAAGTGAGAATGTCCCTTAAAAAAGAGCCCCCATGTGAGAATGTCCCTTAAAAAAGAGCCCCCATGTGAGAATGTCCCTTAAAAAAGAGCCTCCATGTGAGAATGTCCCTCTAAAAAAGAGCCCCCAAGTGAGAATGTCCCTCTAAAAAAGAGCCCCCAAGTGAGAATGTCCCTCTAAAAAAGAGCCCCCAAGTGAGAATGTCCCTCTAAAAAAGAGCCCCCATGTGAGAATGTCCCTTAAAAAAGAGCCCCCATGTGAGAATGTCCCTCTAAAAAAGAGCCCCCAAGTGAGAATGTCCCTCTAAAAAAGAGCCCCCAAGTGAGAATGTCCCTCTAAAAAAGAGCCCCCAAGTGAGAATGTCCCTCTAAAAAAGAGCCCCCAAGTGAGAATGTCCCTTAAAAAAGAGCCCCCAAGTGAGAATGTCCCTCTAAAAAAGAGCCCCCAAGTGAGAATGTCCCTTAAAAAAGAGCCTCCATGTGAGAATGTCCCTCTAAAAAAGAGCCTCCATGTGAGAATGTCCCTTAAAAAAGAGCCTCCATGTGAGAATGTCCCTCTAAAAAAGAGCCTCCATGTGAGAATGTCCCTTAAAAAAGAGCCTCCATGTGAGAATGTCCCTCTAAAAAAGAGCCCCCAAGTGAGAATGTCCCTCTAAAAAAGAGCCCCCAAGTGAGAATGTCCCTTAAAAAAGAGCCCCCAAGTGAGAATGTCCCTTAAAAAAGAGCCCCCAAGTGAGAATGTCCCTTAAAAAAGAGCCCCCATGTGAGAATGTCCCTCTAAAAAAGAGCCCCCAAGTGAGAATGTCCCTCTAAAAAAGAGCCCCCAAGTGAGAATGTCCCTCTAAAAAAGAGCCCCCAAGTGAGAATGTCCCTTAAAAAAGAGCCCCCATGTGAGAATGTCCCTTAAAAAAGAGCCTCCATGTGAGAATGTCCCTTAAAAAAGAGCCCCCATGTGAGAATGTCCCTTAAAAAAGAGCCCCCATGTGAGAATGTCCCTTAAAAAAGAGCCTCCATGTGAGAATGTCCCTTAAAAAAGAGCCCCCATGTGAGAATGTCCCTCTAAAAAAGAGCCCCCAAGTGAGAATGTCCCTTAAAAAAGAGCCCCCAAGTGAGAATGTCCCTTAAAAAAGAGCCCCCATGTGAGAATGTCCCTTAAAAAAGAGCCCCCAAGTGAGAATGTCCCTTAAAAAAGAGCCCCCAAGTGAGAATGTCCCTTAAAAAAGAGCCCCCAAGTGAGAATGTCCCTTAAAAAAGAGCCCCCAAGTGAGAATGTCCCTTAAAAAAGAGCCCCCATGTGAGAATGTCCCTTAAAAAAGAGCCCCCATGTGAGAATGTCCCTCTAAAAAAGAGCCCCCAAGTGAGAATGTCCCTCTAAAAAAGAGCCCCCATGTGAGAATGTCCCTTAAAAAAGAGCCTCCATGTGAGAATGTCCCTTAAAAAAGAGCCCCCATGTGAGAATGTCCCTCTAAAAAAGAGCCCCCAAGTGAGAATGTCCCTTAAAAAAGAGCCCCCAAGTGAGAATGTCCCTTAAAAAAGAGCCCCCAAGTGAGAATGTCCCTTAAAAAAGAGCCCCCAAGTGAGAATGTCCCTCTAAAAAAGAGCCCCCAAGTGAGAATGTCCCTCTAAAAAAGAGCCCCCAAGTGAGAATGTCCCTTAAAAAAGAGCCCCCATGTGAGAATGTCCCTCTAAAAAAGAGCCCCCAAGTGAGAATGTCCCTTAAAAAAGAGCCCCCATGTGAGAATGTCCCTCTAAAAAAGAGCCCCCAAGTGAGAATGTCCCTTAAAAAAGAGCCCCCAAGTGAGAATGTCCCTTAAAAAAGAGCCTCCATGTGAGAATGTCCCTTAAAAAAGAGCCCCCAAGTGAGAATGTCCCTCTAAAAAAGAGCCCCCAAGTGAGAATGTCCCTCTAAAAAAGAGCCCCCAAGTGAGAATGTCCCTTAAAAAAGAGCCCCCATGTGAGAATGTCCCTCTAAAAAAGAGCCCCCAAGTGAGAATGTCCCTTAAAAAAGAGCCCCCATGTGAGAATGTCCCTCTAAAAAAGAGCCCCCAAGTGAGAATGTCCCTTAAAAAAGAGCCCCCATGTGAGAATGTCCCTCTAAAAAAGAGCCCCCAAGTGAGAATGTCCCTTAAAAAAGAGCCCCCAAGTGAGAATGTCCCTTAAAAAAGAGCCTCCATGTGAGAATGTCCCTTAAAAAAGAGCCCCCAAGTGAGAATGTCCCTCTAAAAAAGAGCCCCCAAGTGAGAATGTCCCTCTAAAAAAGAGCCCCCAAGTGAGAATGTCCCTTAAAAAAGAGCCCCCATGTGAGAATGTCCCTCTAAAAAAGAGCCCCCAAGTGAGAATGTCCCTTAAAAAAGAGCCCCCATGTGAGAATGTCCCTTAAAAAAGAGCCCCCAAGTGAGAATGTCCCTCTAAAAAAGAGCCTCCATGTGAGAATGTCCCTCTAAAAAAGAGCCCCCATGTGAGAATGTCCCTCTAAAAAAGAGCCCCCAAGTGAGAATGTCCCTTAAAAAAGAGCCCCCATGTGAGAATGTCCCTCTAAAAAAGAGCCCCCAAGTGAGAATGTCCCTTAAAAAAGAGCCCCCATGTGAGAATGTCCCTCTAAAAAAGAGCCCCCAAGTGAGAATGTCCCTTAAAAAAGAGCCTCCATGTGAGAATGTCCCTTAAAAAAGAGCCCCCATGTGAGAATGTCCCTTAAAAAAGAGCCCCCATGTGAGAATGTCCCTTAAAAAAGAGCCCCCAAGTGAGAATGTCCCTTAAAAAAGAGCCTCCATGTGAGAATGTCCCTTAAAAAAGAGCCTCCATGTGAGAATGTCCCTTAAAAAAGAGCCCCCATGTGAGAATGTCCCTTAAAAAAGAGCCCCCATGTGAGAATGTCCCTTAAAAAAGAGCCCCCATGTGAGAATGTCCCTCTAAAAAAGAGCCCCCATGTGAGAATGTCCCTTAAAAAAGAGCCTCCATGTGAGAATGTCCCTTAAAAAAGAGCCTCCATGTGAGAATGTCCCTTAAAAAAGAGCCCCCATGTGAGAATGTCCCTTAAAAAAGAGCCCCCATGTGAGAATGTCCCTTAAAAAAGAGCCCCCAAGTGAGAATGTCCCTTAAAAAAGAGCCTCCATGTGAGAATGTCCCTTAAAAAAGAGCCTCCATGTGAGAATGTCCCTTAAAAAAGAGCCCCCATGTGAGAATGTCCCTTAAAAAAGAGCCCCCATGTGAGAATGTCCCTTAAAAAAGAGCCCCCAAGTGAGAATGTCCCTTAAAAAAGAGCCCCCATGTGAGAATGTCCCTCTAAAAAAGAGCCCCCATGTGAGAATGTCCCTTAAAAAAGAGCCCCCATGTGAGAATGTCCCTTAAAAAAGAGCCCCCAAGTGAGAATGTCCCTCTAAAAAAGAGCCTCCATGTGAGAATGTCCCTCTAAAAAAGAGCCCCCATGTGAGAATGTCCCTCTAAAAAAGAGCCCCCAAGTGAGAATGTCCCTTAAAAAAGAGCCCCCATGTGAGAATGTCCCTCTAAAAAAGAGCCCCCAAGTGAGAATGTCCCTTAAAAAAGAGCCCCCAAGTGAGAATGTCCCTTAAAAAAGAGCCTCCATGTGAGAATGTCCCTTAAAAAAGAGCCCCCATGTGAGAATGTCCCTTAAAAAAGAGCCCCCATGTGAGAATGTCCCTCTAAAAAAGAGCCCCCAAGTGAGAATGTCCCTTAAAAAAGAGCCCCCATGTGAGAATGTCCCTCTAAAAAAGAGCCCCCAAGTGAGAATGTCCCTCTAAAAAAGAGCCCCCAAGTGAGAATGTCCCTTAAAAAAGAGCCTCCATGTGAGAATGTCCCTTAAAAAAGAGCCCCCATGTGAGAATGTCCCTTAAAAAAGAGCCCCCATGTGAGAATGTCCCTTAAAAAAGAGCCCCCAAGTGAGAATGTCCCTTAAAAAAGAGCCCCCATGTGAGAATGTCCCTTAAAAAAGAGCCCCCAAGTGAGAATGTCCCTTAAAAAAGAGCCCCCAAGTGAGAATGTCCCTTAAAAAAGAGCCCCCAAGTGAGAATGTCCCTTAAAAAAGAGCCCCCAAGTGAGAATGTCCCTTAAAAAAGAGCCCCCATGTGAGAATGTCCCTTAAAAAAGAGCCCCCAAGTGAGAATGTCCCTTAAAAAAGAGCCCCCAAGTGAGAATGTCCCTTAAAAAAGAGCCCCCAAGTGAGAATGTCCCTTAAAAAAGAGCCCCCATGTGAGAATGTCCCTTAAAAAAGAGCCCCCATGTGAGAATGTCCCTTAAAAAAGAGCCCCCAAGTGAGAATGTCCCTTAAAAAAGAGCCCCCATGTGAGAATGTCCCTTAAAAAAGAGCCCCCAAGTGAGAATGTCCCTTAAAAAAGAGCCCCCAAGTGAGAATGTCCCTTAAAAAAGAGCCCCCAAGTGAGAATGTCCCTTAAAAAAGAGCCCCCAAGTGAGAATGTCCCTCTAAAAAAGAGCCCCCATGTGAGAATGTCCCTTAAAAAAGAGCCCCCAAGTGAGAATGTCCCTTAAAAAAGAGCCCCCAAGTGAGAATGTCCCTCTAAAAAAGAGCCCCCAAGTGAGAATGTCCCTCTAAAAAAGAGCCCCCAAGTGAGAATGTCCCTCTAAAAAAGAGCCCCCAAGTGAGAATGTCCCTTAAAAAAGAGCCCCCATGTGAGAATGTCCCTTAAAAAAGAGCCTCCATGTGAGAATGTCCCTCTAAAAAAGAGCCCCCAAGTGAGAATGTCCCTCTAAAAAAGAGCCCCCAAGTGAGAATGTCCCTTAAAAAAGAGCCCCCAAGTGAGAATGTCCCTTAAAAAAGAGCCCCCAAGTGAGAATGTCCCTTAAAAAAGAGCCCCCATGTGAGAATGTCCCTCTAAAAAAGAGCCCCCAAGTGAGAATGTCCCTCTAAAAAAGAGCCCCCAAGTGAGAATGTCCCTCTAAAAAAGAGCCCCCAAGTGAGAATGTCCCTTAAAAAAGAGCCCCCATGTGAGAATGTCCCTTAAAAAAGAGCCTCCATGTGAGAATGTCCCTTAAAAAAGAGCCCCCATGTGAGAATGTCCCTTAAAAAAGAGCCCCCATGTGAGAATGTCCCTTAAAAAAGAGCCTCCATGTGAGAATGTCCCTTAAAAAAGAGCCCCCAAGTGAGAATGTCCCTTAAAAAAGAGCCCCCAAGTGAGAATGTCCCTTAAAAAAGAGCCCCCATGTGAGAATGTCCCTTAAAAAAGAGCCCCCAAGTGAGAATGTCCCTTAAAAAAGAGCCCCCAAGTGAGAATGTCCCTTAAAAAAGAGCCCCCAAGTGAGAATGTCCCTTAAAAAAGAGCCCCCAAGTGAGAATGTCCCTTAAAAAAGAGCCCCCATGTGAGAATGTCCCTTAAAAAAGAGCCCCCATGTGAGAATGTCCCTCTAAAAAAGAGCCCCCAAGTGAGAATGTCCCTCTAAAAAAGAGCCCCCATGTGAGAATGTCCCTTAAAAAAGAGCCTCCATGTGAGAATGTCCCTTAAAAAAGAGCCCCCATGTGAGAATGTCCCTCTAAAAAAGAGCCCCCAAGTGAGAATGTCCCTTAAAAAAGAGCCCCCAAGTGAGAATGTCCCTTAAAAAAGAGCCCCCAAGTGAGAATGTCCCTTAAAAAAGAGCCCCCAAGTGAGAATGTCCCTCTAAAAAAGAGCCCCCAAGTGAGAATGTCCCTCTAAAAAAGAGCCCCCAAGTGAGAATGTCCCTTAAAAAAGAGCCCCCATGTGAGAATGTCCCTCTAAAAAAGAGCCCCCAAGTGAGAATGTCCCTTAAAAAAGAGCCCCCATGTGAGAATGTCCCTCTAAAAAAGAGCCCCCAAGTGAGAATGTCCCTTAAAAAAGAGCCCCCAAGTGAGAATGTCCCTTAAAAAAGAGCCTCCATGTGAGAATGTCCCTTAAAAAAGAGCCCCCAAGTGAGAATGTCCCTCTAAAAAAGAGCCCCCAAGTGAGAATGTCCCTCTAAAAA
This sequence comes from Anolis carolinensis, assembly GCF_035594765.1. Lineage (NCBI taxonomy): Eukaryota > Metazoa > Chordata > Lepidosauria > Squamata > Anolidae > Anolis > Anolis carolinensis. The sequence goes on from NW_026943909.1 coordinate 32,013, forward strand.
AGAGCCCCCAAGTGAGAATGTCCCTTAAAAAAGAGCCCCCATGTGAGAATGTCCCTCTAAAAAAGAGCCCCCAAGTGAGAATGTCCCTTAAAAAAGAGCCCCCATGTGAGAATGTCCCTCTAAAAAAGAGCCCCCAAGTGAGAATGTCCCTTAAAAAAGAGCCCCCATGTGAGAATGTCCCTCTAAAAAAGAGCCCCCAAGTGAGAATGTCCCTTAAAAAAGAGCCCCCAAGTGAGAATGTCCCTTAAAAAAGAGCCTCCATGTGAGAATGTCCCTTAAAAAAGAGCCCCCAAGTGAGAATGTCCCTCTAAAAAAGAGCCCCCAAGTGAGAATGTCCCTCTAAAAAAGAGCCCCCAAGTGAGAATGTCCCTTAAAAAAGAGCCTCCATGTGAGAATGTCCCTTAAAAAAGAGCCCCCAAGTGAGAATGTCCCTCTAAAAAAGAGCCCCCAAGTGAGAATGTCCCTCTAAAAAAGAGCCCCCAAGTGAGAATGTCCCTCTAAAAAAGAGCCCCCAAGTGAGAATGTCCCTCTAAAAAAGAGCCCCCAAGTGAGAATGTCCCTTAAAAAAGAGCCTCCATGTGAGAATGTCCCTTAAAAAAGAGCCCCCATGTGAGAATGTCCCTTAAAAAAGAGCCCCCATGTGAGAATGTCCCTTAAAAAAGAGCCCCCAAGTGAGAATGTCCCTTAAAAAAGAGCCTCCATGTGAGAATGTCCCTTAAAAAAGAGCCTCCATGTGAGAATGTCCCTTAAAAAAGAGCCCCCATGTGAGAATGTCCCTTAAAAAAGAGCCCCCATGTGAGAATGTCCCTTAAAAAAGAGCCCCCATGTGAGAATGTCCCTTAAAAAAGAGCCCCCAAGTGAGAATGTCCCTTAAAAAAGAGCCCCCATGTGAGAATGTCCCTCTAAAAAAGAGCCCCCATGTGAGAATGTCCCTTAAAAAAGAGCCCCCATGTGAGAATGTCCCTTAAAAAAGAGCCCCCAAGTGAGAATGTCCCTCTAAAAAAGAGCCTCCATGTGAGAATGTCCCTCTAAAAAAGAGCCCCCATGTGAGAATGTCCCTTAAAAAAGAGCCCCCATGTGAGAATGTCCCTCTAAAAAAGAGCCCCCATGTGAGAATGTCCCTTAAAAAAGAGCCCCCATGTGAGAATGTCCCTTAAAAAAGAGCCCCCAAGTGAGAATGTCCCTCTAAAAAAGAGCCTCCATGTGAGAATGTCCCTCTAAAAAAGAGCCCCCAAGTGAGAATGTCCCTTAAAAAAGAGCCCCCATGTGAGAATGTCCCTCTAAAAAAGAGCCCCCAAGTGAGAATGTCCCTTAAAAAAGAGCCCCCAAGTGAGAATGTCCCTTAAAAAAGAGCCTCCATGTGAGAATGTCCCTTAAAAAAGAGCCCCCATGTGAGAATGTCCCTTAAAAAAGAGCCCCCATGTGAGAATGTCCCTCTAAAAAAGAGCCCCCAAGTGAGAATGTCCCTTAAAAAAGAGCCCCCATGTGAGAATGTCCCTCTAAAAAAGAGCCCCCAAGTGAGAATGTCCCTCTAAAAAAGAGCCCCCAAGTGAGAATGTCCCTTAAAAAAGAGCCTCCATGTGAGAATGTCCCTTAAAAAAGAGCCCCCATGTGAGAATGTCCCTTAAAAAAGAGCCCCCATGTGAGAATGTCCCTTAAAAAAGAGCCCCCAAGTGAGAATGTCCCTTAAAAAAGAGCCCCCATGTGAGAATGTCCCTTAAAAAAGAGCCCCCAAGTGAGAATGTCCCTTAAAAAAGAGCCCCCAAGTGAGAATGTCCCTTAAAAAAGAGCCCCCAAGTGAGAATGTCCCTTAAAAAAGAGCCCCCAAGTGAGAATGTCCCTTAAAAAAGAGCCCCCATGTGAGAATGTCCCTTAAAAAAGAGCCCCCAAGTGAGAATGTCCCTTAAAAAAGAGCCCCCAAGTGAGAATGTCCCTTAAAAAAGAGCCCCCAAGTGAGAATGTCCCTTAAAAAAGAGCCCCCATGTGAGAATGTCCCTTAAAAAAGAGCCCCCATGTGAGAATGTCCCTTAAAAAAGAGCCCCCAAGTGAGAATGTCCCTTAAAAAAGAGCCCCCAAGTGAGAATGTCCCTTAAAAAAGAGCCCCCATGTGAGAATGTCCCTTAAAAAAGAGCCCCCAAGTGAGAATGTCCCTTAAAAAAGAGCCCCCAAGTGAGAATGTCCCTTAAAAAAGAGCCCCCAAGTGAGAATGTCCCTTAAAAAAGAGCCCCCAAGTGAGAATGTCCCTCTAAAAAAGAGCCCCCATGTGAGAATGTCCCTTAAAAAAGAGCCCCCAAGTGAGAATGTCCCTCTAAAAAAGAGCCCCCATGTGAGAATGTCCCTCTAAAAAAGAGCCCCCAAGTGAGAATGTCCCTTAAAAAAGAGCCCCCATGTGAGAATGTCCCTCTAAAAAAGAGCCCCCAAGTGAGAATGTCCCTTAAAAAAGAGCCCCCAAGTGAGAATGTCCCTTAAAAAAGAGCCTCCATGTGAGAATGTCCCTTAAAAAAGAGCCCCCATGTGAGAATGTCCCTTAAAAAAGAGCCCCCATGTGAGAATGTCCCTCTAAAAAAGAGCCCCCAAGTGAGAATGTCCCTTAAAAAAGAGCCCCCATGTGAGAATGTCCCTCTAAAAAAGAGCCCCCAAGTGAGAATGTCCCTCTAAAAAAGAGCCCCCAAGTGAGAATGTCCCTTAAAAAAGAGCCTCCATGTGAGAATGTCCCTTAAAAAAGAGCCCCCATGTGAGAATGTCCCTTAAAAAAGAGCCCCCATGTGAGAATGTCCCTTAAAAAAGAGCCCCCAAGTGAGAATGTCCCTTAAAAAAGAGCCCCCATGTGAGAATGTCCCTTAAAAAAGAGCCCCCAAGTGAGAATGTCCCTTAAAAAAGAGCCCCCAAGTGAGAATGTCCCTTAAAAAAGAGCCCCCAAGTGAGAATGTCCCTTAAAAAAGAGCCCCCAAGTGAGAATGTCCCTTAAAAAAGAGCCCCCATGTGAGAATGTCCCTTAAAAAAGAGCCCCCAAGTGAGAATGTCCCTTAAAAAAGAGCCCCCAAGTGAGAATGTCCCTTAAAAAAGAGCCCCCAAGTGAGAATGTCCCTTAAAAAAGAGCCCCCATGTGAGAATGTCCCTTAAAAAAGAGCCCCCATGTGAGAATGTCCCTTAAAAAAGAGCCCCCAAGTGAGAATGTCCCTTAAAAAAGAGCCCCCAAGTGAGAATGTCCCTTAAAAAAGAGCCCCCATGTGAGAATGTCCCTTAAAAAAGAGCCCCCAAGTGAGAATGTCCCTTAAAAAAGAGCCCCCAAGTGAGAATGTCCCTTAAAAAAGAGCCCCCAAGTGAGAATGTCCCTTAAAAAAGAGCCCCCAAGTGAGAATGTCCCTCTAAAAAAGAGCCCCCATGTGAGAATGTCCCTTAAAAAAGAGCCCCCAAGTGAGAATGTCCCTTAAAAAAGAGCCCCCAAGTGAGAATGTCCCTCTAAAAAAGAGCCCCCAAGTGAGAATGTCCCTCTAAAAAAGAGCCCCCAAGTGAGAATGTCCCTCTAAAAAAGAGCCCCCAAGTGAGAATGTCCCTTAAAAAAGAGCCCCCATGTGAGAATGTCCCTTAAAAAAGAGCCTCCATGTGAGAATGTCCCTCTAAAAAAGAGCCCCCAAGTGAGAATGTCCCTCTAAAAAAGAGCCCCCAAGTGAGAATGTCCCTTAAAAAAGAGCCCCCAAGTGAGAATGTCCCTTAAAAAAGAGCCCCCAAGTGAGAATGTCCCTTAAAAAAGAGCCCCCATGTGAGAATGTCCCTCTAAAAAAGAGCCCCCAAGTGAGAATGTCCCTCTAAAAAAGAGCCCCCAAGTGAGAATGTCCCTCTAAAAAAGAGCCCCCAAGTGAGAATGTCCCTTAAAAAAGAGCCCCCATGTGAGAATGTCCCTTAAAAAAGAGCCTCCATGTGAGAATGTCCCTTAAAAAAGAGCCCCCATGTGAGAATGTCCCTTAAAAAAGAGCCCCCATGTGAGAATGTCCCTTAAAAAAGAGCCTCCATGTGAGAATGTCCCTTAAAAAAGAGCCCCCAAGTGAGAATGTCCCTTAAAAAAGAGCCCCCAAGTGAGAATGTCCCTTAAAAAAGAGCCCCCATGTGAGAATGTCCCTTAAAAAAGAGCCCCCAAGTGAGAATGTCCCTTAAAAAAGAGCCCCCAAGTGAGAATGTCCCTTAAAAAAGAGCCCCCAAGTGAGAATGTCCCTTAAAAAAGAGCCCCCAAGTGAGAATGTCCCTTAAAAAAGAGCCCCCATGTGAGAATGTCCCTTAAAAAAGAGCCCCCATGTGAGAATGTCCCTCTAAAAAAGAGCCCCCAAGTGAGAATGTCCCTCTAAAAAAGAGCCCCCATGTGAGAATGTCCCTTAAAAAAGAGCCTCCATGTGAGAATGTCCCTTAAAAAAGAGCCCCCATGTGAGAATGTCCCTCTAAAAAAGAGCCCCCAAGTGAGAATGTCCCTTAAAAAAGAGCCCCCAAGTGAGAATGTCCCTTAAAAAAGAGCCCCCAAGTGAGAATGTCCCTTAAAAAAGAGCCCCCAAGTGAGAATGTCCCTCTAAAAAAGAGCCCCCAAGTGAGAATGTCCCTCTAAAAAAGAGCCCCCAAGTGAGAATGTCCCTTAAAAAAGAGCCCCCATGTGAGAATGTCCCTCTAAAAAAGAGCCCCCAAGTGAGAATGTCCCTTAAAAAAGAGCCCCCATGTGAGAATGTCCCTCTAAAAAAGAGCCCCCAAGTGAGAATGTCCCTTAAAAAAGAGCCCCCAAGTGAGAATGTCCCTTAAAAAAGAGCCTCCATGTGAGAATGTCCCTTAAAAAAGAGCCCCCAAGTGAGAATGTCCCTCTAAAAAAGAGCCCCCAAGTGAGAATGTCCCTCTAAAAAAGAGCCCCCAAGTGAGAATGTCCCTTAAAAAAGAGCCCCCATGTGAGAATGTCCCTCTAAAAAAGAGCCCCCAAGTGAGAATGTCCCTTAAAAAAGAGCCCCCATGTGAGAATGTCCCTCTAAAAAAGAGCCCCCAAGTGAGAATGTCCCTTAAAAAAGAGCCCCCATGTGAGAATGTCCCTCTAAAAAAGAGCCCCCAAGTGAGAATGTCCCTTAAAAAAGAGCCCCCAAGTGAGAATGTCCCTTAAAAAAGAGCCTCCATGTGAGAATGTCCCTTAAAAAAGAGCCCCCAAGTGAGAATGTCCCTCTAAAAAAGAGCCCCCAAGTGAGAATGTCCCTCTAAAAAAGAGCCCCCAAGTGAGAATGTCCCTTAAAAAAGAGCCCCCATGTGAGAATGTCCCTCTAAAAAAGAGCCCCCAAGTGAGAATGTCCCTTAAAAAAGAGCCCCCATGTGAGAATGTCCCTTAAAAAAGAGCCCCCAAGTGAGAATGTCCCTCTAAAAAAGAGCCTCCATGTGAGAATGTCCCTCTAAAAAAGAGCCCCCATGTGAGAATGTCCCTCTAAAAAAGAGCCCCCAAGTGAGAATGTCCCTTAAAAAAGAGCCCCCATGTGAGAATGTCCCTCTAAAAAAGAGCCCCCAAGTGAGAATGTCCCTTAAAAAAGAGCCCCCATGTGAGAATGTCCCTCTAAAAAAGAGCCCCCAAGTGAGAATGTCCCTTAAAAAAGAGCCTCCATGTGAGAATGTCCCTTAAAAAAGAGCCCCCATGTGAGAATGTCCCTTAAAAAAGAGCCCCCATGTGAGAATGTCCCTTAAAAAAGAGCCCCCAAGTGAGAATGTCCCTTAAAAAAGAGCCTCCATGTGAGAATGTCCCTTAAAAAAGAGCCTCCATGTGAGAATGTCCCTTAAAAAAGAGCCCCCATGTGAGAATGTCCCTTAAAAAAGAGCCCCCATGTGAGAATGTCCCTTAAAAAAGAGCCCCCATGTGAGAATGTCCCTTAAAAAAGAGCCCCCAAGTGAGAATGTCCCTTAAAAAAGAGCCCCCATGTGAGAATGTCCCTCTAAAAAAGAGCCCCCATGTGAGAATGTCCCTTAAAAAAGAGCCCCCATGTGAGAATGTCCCTTAAAAAAGAGCCCCCAAGTGAGAATGTCCCTCTAAAAAAGAGCCTCCATGTGAGAATGTCCCTCTAAAAAAGAGCCCCCATGTGAGAATGTCCCTCTAAAAAAGAGCCCCCAAGTGAGAATGTCCCTTAAAAAAGAGCCCCCATGTGAGAATGTCCCTCTAAAAAAGAGCCCCCAAGTGAGAATGTCCCTTAAAAAAGAGCCCCCAAGTGAGAATGTCCCTTAAAAAAGAGCCTCCATGTGAGAATGTCCCTTAAAAAAGAGCCCCCATGTGAGAATGTCCCTTAAAAAAGAGCCCCCATGTGAGAATGTCCCTCTAAAAAAGAGCCCCCAAGTGAGAATGTCCCTTAAAAAAGAGCCCCCATGTGAGAATGTCCCTCTAAAAAAGAGCCCCCAAGTGAGAATGTCCCTCTAAAAAAGAGCCCCCAAGTGAGAATGTCCCTTAAAAAAGAGCCTCCATGTGAGAATGTCCCTTAAAAAAGAGCCCCCATGTGAGAATGTCCCTTAAAAAAGAGCCCCCATGTGAGAATGTCCCTTAAAAAAGAGCCCCCAAGTGAGAATGTCCCTTAAAAAAGAGCCCCCATGTGAGAATGTCCCTTAAAAAAGAGCCCCCAAGTGAGAATGTCCCTTAAAAAAGAGCCCCCAAGTGAGAATGTCCCTTAAAAAAGAGCCCCCAAGTGAGAATGTCCCTTAAAAAAGAGCCCCCAAGTGAGAATGTCCCTTAAAAAAGAGCCCCCATGTGAGAATGTCCCTTAAAAAAGAGCCCCCAAGTGAGAATGTCCCTTAAAAAAGAGCCCCCAAGTGAGAATGTCCCTTAAAAAAGAGCCCCCAAGTGAGAATGTCCCTTAAAAAAGAGCCCCCATGTGAGAATGTCCCTTAAAAAAGAGCCCCCATGTGAGAATGTCCCTTAAAAAAGAGCCCCCAAGTGAGAATGTCCCTTAAAAAAGAGCCCCCATGTGAGAATGTCCCTTAAAAAAGAGCCCCCAAGTGAGAATGTCCCTTAAAAAAGAGCCCCCAAGTGAGAATGTCCCTTAAAAAAGAGCCCCCAAGTGAGAATGTCCCTTAAAAAAGAGCCCCCAAGTGAGAATGTCCCTCTAAAAAAGAGCCCCCATGTGAGAATGTCCCTTAAAAAAGAGCCCCCAAGTGAGAATGTCCCTTAAAAAAGAGCCCCCAAGTGAGAATGTCCCTCTAAAAAAGAGCCCCCATGTGAGAATGTCCCTCTAAAAAAGAGCCCCCATGTGAGAATGTCCCTCTAAAAAAGAGCCCCCATGTGAGAATGTCCCTTAAAAAAGAGCCCCCAAGTGAGAATGTCCCTCTAAAAAAGAGCCCCCAAGTGAGAATGTCCCTCTAAAAAAGAGCCCCCAAGTGAGAATGTCCCTCTAAAAAAGAGCCCCCAAGTGAGAATGTCCCTCTAAAAAAGAGCCCCCAAGTGAGAATGTCCCTTAAAAAAGAGCCCCCATGTGAGAATGTCCCTTAAAAAAGAGCCCCCATGTGAGAATGTCCCTTAAAAAAGAGCCCCCATGTGAGAATGTCCCTCTAAAAAAGAGCCCCCATGTGAGAATGTCCCTCTAAAAAAGAGCCCCCATGTGAGAATGTCCCTTAAAAAAGAGCCCCCAAGTGAGAATGTCCCTCTAAAAAAGAGCCCCCATGTGAGAATGTCCCTCTAAAAAAGAGCCCCCATGTGAGAATGTCCCTTAAAAAAGAGCCCCCAAGTGAGAATGTCCCTCTAAAAAAGAGCCCCCATGTGAGAATGTCCCTTAAAAAAGAGCCCCCAAGTGAGAATGTCCCTCTAAAAAAGAGCCCCCATGTGAGAATGTCCCTTAAAAAAGAGCCCCCAAGTGAGAATGTCCCTCTAAAAAAGAGCCCCCATGTGAGAATGTCCCTCTAAAAAAGAGCCCCCATGTGAGAATGTCCCTTAAAAAAGAGCCCCCAAGTGAGAATGTCCCTCTAAAAAAGAGCCCCCATGTGAGAATGTCCCTCTAAAAAAGAGCCCCCAAGTGAGAATGTCCCTCTAAAAAAGAGCCCCCAAGTGAGAATGTCCCTTAAAAAAGAGCCCCCATGTGAGAATGTCCCTCTAAAAAAGAGCCCCCATGTGAGAATGTCCCTCTAAAAAAGAGCCCCCATGTGAGAATGTCCCTTAAAAAAGAGCCCCCAAGTGAGAATGTCCCTCTAAAAAAGAGCCCCCAAGTGAGAATGTCCCTCTAAAAAAGAGCCCCCATGTGAGAATGTCCCTCTAAAAAAGAGCCCCCATGTGAGAATGTCCCTCTAAAAAAGAGCCCCCAAGTGAGAATGTCCCTCTAAAAAAGAGCCCCCAAGTGAGAATGTCCCTCTAAAAAAGAGCCCCCAAGTGAGAATGTCCCTCTAAAAAAGAGCCCCCATGTGAGAATGTCCCTCTAAAAAAGAGCCCCCAAGTGAGAATGTCCCTCTAAAAAAGAGCCCCCAAGTGAGAATGTCCCTCTAAAAAAGAGCCCCCAAGTGAGAATGTCCCTTAAAAAAGAGCCCCCAAGTGAGAATGTCCCTCTAAAAAAGAGCCCCCAAGTGAGAATGTCCCTTAAAAAAGAGCCCCCATGTGAGAATGTCCCTTAAAAAAGAGCCTCCATGTGAGAATGTCCCTTAAAAAAGAGCCCCCAAGTGAGAATGTCCCTCTAAAAAAGAGCCCCCAAGTGAGAATGTCCCTCTAAAAAAGAGCCCCCAAGTGAGAATGTCCCTCTAAAAAAGAGCCCCCATGTGAGAATGTCCCTTAAAAAAGAGCCCCCAAGTGAGAATGTCCCTTAAAAAAGAGCCCCCAAGTGAGAATGTCCCTCTAAAAAAGAGCCCCCAAGTGAGAATGTCCCTCTAAAAAAGAGCCCCCAAGTGAGAATGTCCCTTAAAAAAGAGCCTCCATGTGAGAATGTCCCTTAAAAAAGAGCCCCCAAGTGAGAATGTCCCTCTAAAAAAGAGCCCCCAAGTGAGAATGTCCCTTAAAAAAGAGCCCCCAAGTGAGAATGTCCCTCTAAAAAAGAGCCCCCAAGTGAGAATGTCCCTTAAAAAAGAGCCCCCAAGTGAGAATGTCCCTCTAAAAAAGAGCCCCCAAGTGAGAATGTCCCTTAAAAAAGAGCCCCCAAGTGAGAATGTCCCTCTAAAAAAGAGCCCCCAAGTGAGAATGTCCCTTAAAAAAGAGCCTCCATGTGAGAATGTCCCTCTAAAAAAGAGCCCCCAAGTGAGAATGTCCCTCTAAAAAAGAGCCCCCAAGTGAGAATGTCCCTCTAAAAAAGAGCCCCCAAGTGAGAATGTCCCTCTAAAAAAGAGCCCCCATGTGAGAATGTCCCTTAAAAAAGAGCCCCCAAGTGAGAATGTCCCTCTAAAAAAGAGCCCCCAAGTGAGAATGTCCCTCTAAAAAACAGCCCCCAAGTGAGAATGTCCCTTAAAAAAGAGCCCCCAAGTGAGAATGTCCCTCTAAAAAAGAGCCCCCAAGTGAGAATGTCCCTTAAAAAAGAGCCCCCAAGTGAGAATGTCCCTCTAAAAAAGAGCCCCCAAGTGAGAATGTCCCTCTAAAAAAGAGCCCCCAAGTGAGAATGTCCCTTAAAAAAGAGCCCCCAAGTGAGAATGTCCCTCTAAAAAAGAGCCCCCAAGTGAGAATGTCCCTTAAAAAAGAGCCCCCAAGTGAGAATGTCCCTCTAAAAAAGAGCCCCCAAGTGAGAATGTCCCTTAAAAAAGAGCCCCCATGTGAGAATGTCCCTCTAAAAAAGAGCCCCCAAGTGAGAATGTCCCTCTAAAAAAGAGCCCCCATGTGAGAATGTCCCTTAAAAAAGAGCCCCCAAGTGAGAATGTCCCTTAAAAAAGAGCCCCCAAGTGAGAATGTCCCTCTAAAAAAGAGCCCCCAAGTGAGAATGTCCCTTAAAAAAGAGCCCCCAAGTGAGAATGTCCCTTAAAAAAGAGCCCCCAAGTGAGAATGTCCCTTAAAAAAGAGCCCCCAAGTGAGAATGTCCCTTAAAAAAGAGCCCCCAAGTGAGAATGTCCCTCTAAAAAAGAGCCCCCAAGTGAGAATGTCCCTCTAAAAAAGAGCCCCCAAGTGAGAATGTCCCTTAAAAAAGAGCCCCCAAGTGAGAATGTCCCTTAAAAAAGAGCCTCCATGTGAGAATGTCCCTCTAAAAAAGAGCCCCCAAGTGAGAATGTCCCTCTAAAAAAGAGCCCCCAAGTGAGAATGTCCCTTAAAAAAGAGCCCCCAAGTGAGAATGTCCCTTAAAAAAGAGCCTCCATGTGAGAATGTCCCTCTAAAAAAGAGCCCCCAAGTGAGAATGTCCCTCTAAAAAAGAGCCCCCAAGTGAGAATGTCCCTCTAAAAAAGAGCCCCCAAGTGAGAATGTCCCTTAAAAAAGAGCCCCCAAGTGAGAATGTCCCTTAAAAAAGAGCCCCCATGTGAGAATGTCCCTTAAAAAAGAGCCTCCATGTGAGAATGTCCCTTAAAAAAGAGCCCCCATGTGAGAATGTCCCTTAAAAAAGAGCCCCCAAGTGAGAATGTCCCTTAAAAAAGAGCCCCCAAGTGAGAATGTCCCTCTAAAAAAGAGCCCCCAAGTGAGAATGTCCCTTAAAAAAGAGCCCCCAAGTGAGAATGTCCCTTAAAAAAGAGCCCCCAAGTGAGAATGTCCCTTAAAAAAGAGCCCCCAAGTGAGAATGTCCCTCTAAAAAAGAGCCCCCAAGTGAGAATGTCCCTCTAAAAAAGAGCCCCCAAGTGAGAATGTCCCTTAAAAAAGAGCCCCCAAGTGAGAATGTCCCTTAAAAAAGAGCCCCCAAGTGAGAATGTCCCTCTAAAAAAGAGCCCCCAAGTGAGAATGTCCCTCTAAAAAAGAGCCCCCAAGTGAGAATGTCCCTTAAAAAAGAGCCCCCAAGTGAGAATGTCCCTCTAAAAAAGAGCCCCCAAGTGAGAATGTCCCTCTAAAAAAGAGCCCCCAAGTGAGAATGTCCCTTAAAAAAGAGCCCCCAAGTGAGAATGTCCCTTAAAAAAGAGCCCCCAAGTGAGAATGTCCCTTAAAAAAGAGCCCCCAAGTGAGAATGTCCCTCTAAAAAAGAGCCCCCAAGTGAGAATGTCCCTTAAAAAAGAGCCCCCAAGTGAGAATGTCCCTTAAAAAAGAGCCCCCAAGTGAGAATGTCCCTTAAAAAAGAGCCCCCAAGTGAGAATGTCCCTCTAAAAAAGAGCCCCCAAGTGAGAATGTCCCTCTAAAAAAGAGCCCCCAAGTGAGAATGTCCCTCTAAAAAAGAGCCCCCAAGTGAGAATGTCCCTTAAAAAAGAGCCCCCATGTGAGAATGTCCCTTAAAAAAGAGCCCCCATGTGAGAATGTCCCTTAAAAAAGAGCCTCCATGTGAGAATGTCCCTCTAAAAAAGAGCCCCCAAGTGAGAATGTCCCTCTAAAAAAGAGCCCCCAAGTGAGAATGTCCCTTAAAAAAGAGCCCCCAAGTGAGAATGTCCCTTAAAAAAGAGCCCCCAAGTGAGAATGTCCCTTAAAAAAGAGCCCCCATGTGAGAATGTCCCTCTAAAAAAGAGCCCCCAAGTGAGAATGTCCCTCTAAAAAAGAGCCCCCAAGTGAGAATGTCCCTCTAAAAAAGAGCCCCCAAGTGAGAATGTCCCTTAAAAAAGAGCCCCCATGTGAGAATGTCCCTTAAAAAAGAGCCTCCATGTGAGAATGTCCCTTAAAAAAGAGCCCCCATGTGAGAATGTCCCTTAAAAAAGAGCCCCCATGTGAGAATGTCCCTTAAAAAAGAGCCTCCATGTGAGAATGTCCCTCTAAAAAAGAGCCCCCAAGTGAGAATGTCCCTCTAAAAAAGAGCCCCCAAGTGAGAATGTCCCTCTAAAAAAGAGCCCCCAAGTGAGAATGTACCTTAAAAAAGAGCCTCCATGTGAGAATGTCCCTCTAAAAAAGAGCCCCCAAGTGAGAATGTCCCTCTAAAAAAGAGCCCCCAAGTGAGAATGTCCCTTAAAAAAGAGCCTCCATGTGAGAATGTCCCTTAAAAAAGAGCCCCCAAGTGAGAATGTCCCTTAAAAAAGAGCCCCCAAGTGAGAATGTCCCTTAAAAAAGAGCCCCCAAGTGAGAATGTCCCTTAAAAAAGAGCCTCCATGTGAGAATGTCCCTCTAAAAAAGAGCCCCCATGTGAGAATGTCCCTCTAAAAAAGAGCCCCCAAGTGAGAATGTCCCTTAAAAAAGAGCCTCCATGTGAGAATGTCCCTTAAAAAAGAGCCCCCAAGTGAGAATGTCCCTTAAAAAAGAGCCTCCATGTGAGAATGTCCCTCTAAAAAAGAGCCCCCAAGTGAGAATGTCCCTCTAAAAAAGAGCCCCCAAGTGAGAATGTCCCTCTAAAAAAGAGCCCCCAAGTGAGAATGTCCCTTAAAAAAGAGCCCCCAAGTGAGAATGTCCCTTAAAAAAGAGCCCCCAAGTGAGAATGTACCTTAAAAAAGAGCCTCCATGTGAGAATGTCCCTCTAAAAAAGAGCCCCCAAGTGAGAATGTCCCTCTAAAAAAGAGCCCCCAAGTGAGAATGTCCCTTAAAAAAGAGCCCCCATGTGAGAATGTCCCTTAAAAAAGAGCCCCCAAGTGAGAATGTCCCTTAAAAAAGAGCCCCCATGTGAGAATGTCCCTTAAAAAAGAGCCCCCAAGTGAGAATGTCCCTTAAAAAAGAGCCTCCATGTGAGAATGTCCCTTAAAAAAGAGCCCCCAAGTGAGAATGTCCCTTAAAAAAGAGCCCCCAAGTGAGAATGTCCCTCTAAAAAAGAGCCCCCATGTGAGAATGTCCCTCTAAAAAAGAGCCCCCATGTGAGAATGTCCCTTAAAAAAGAGCCTCCATGTGAGAATGTCCCTCTAAAAAAGAGCCCCCAAGTGAGAATGTCCCTCTAAAAAAGAGCCCCCAAGTGAGAATGTCCCTCTAAAAAAGAGCCTCCATGTGAGAATGTCCCTCTAAAAAAGAGCCCCCAAGTGAGAATGTCCCTCTAAAAAAGAGCCCCCATGTGAGAATGTCCCTTAAAAAAGAGCCCCCATGTGAGAATGTCCCTTAAAAAAGAGCCTCCATGTGAGAATGTCCCTCTAAAAAAGAGCCCCCAAGTGAGAATGTCCCTCTAAAAAAGAGCCCCCAAGTGAGAATGTCCCTCTAAAAAAGAGCCCCCATGTGAGAATGTCCCTTAAAAAAGAGCCTCCATGTGAGAATGTCCCTCTAAAAAAGAGCCCCCAAGTGAGAATGTCCCTCTAAAAAAGAGCCCCCAAGTGAGAATGTCCCTCTAAAAAAGAGCCCCCATGTGAGAATGTCCCTTAAAAAAGAGCCTCCATGTGAGAATGTCCCTCTAAAAAAGAGCCCCCAAGTGAGAATGTCCCTCTAAAAAAGAGCCCCCATGTGAGAATGTCCCTTAAAAAAGAGCCTCCATGTGAGAATGTCCCTCTAAAAAAGAGCCCCCAAGTGAGAATGTCCCTCTAAAAAAGAGCCCCCAAGTGAGAATGTCCCTCTAAAAAAGAGCCCCCATGTGAGAATGTCCCTTAAAAAAGAGCCTCCATGTGAGAATGTCCCTCTAAAAAAGAGCCCCCAAGTGAGAATGTCCCTCTAAAAAAGAGCCCCCAAGTGAGAATGTCCCTCTAAAAAAGAGCCCCCATGTGAGAATGTCCCTCTAAAAAAGAGCCCCCAAGTGAGAATGTCCCTCTAAAAAAGAGCCCCCATGTGAGAATGTCCCTTAAAAAAGAGCCTCCATGTGAGAATGTCCCTTAAAAAAGAGCCCCCAAGTGAGAATGTCCCTCTAAAAAAGAGCCCCCAAGTGAGAATGTCCCTCTAAAAAAGAGCCCCCAAGTGAGAATGTCCCTTAAAAAAGAGCCCCCAAGTGAGAATGTCCCTCTAAAAAAGAGCCCCCAAGTGAGAATGTCCCTCTAAAAAAGAGCCCCCAAGTGAGAATGTCCCTTAAAAAAGAGCCCCCATGTGAGAATGTCCCTTAAAAAAGAGCCCCCATGTGAGAATGTCCCTTAAAAAAGAGCCCCCATGTGAGAATGTCCCTCTAAAAAAGAGCCCCCAAGTGAGAATGTCCCTTAAAAAAGAGCCCCCATGTGAGAATGTCCCTTAAAAAAGAGCCCCCAAGTGAGAATGTCCCTCTAAAAAAGAGCCCCCAAGTGAGAATGTCCCTTAAAAAAGAGCCCCCAAGTGAGAATGTCCCTCTAAAAAAGAGCCCCCATGTGAGAATGTCCCTCTAAAAAAGAGCCCCCAAGTGAGAATGTACCTTAAAAAAGAGCCTCCATGTGAGAATGTCCCTCTAAAAAAGAGCCCCCAAGTGAGAATGTCCCTCTAAAAAAGAGCCCCCAAGTGAGAATGTCCCTTAAAAAAGAGCCCCCATGTGAGAATGTCCCTTAAAAAAGAGCCCCCAAGTGAGAATGTCCCTTAAAAAAGAGCCCCCATGTGAGAATGTCCCTTAAAAAAGAGCCCCCAAGTGAGAATGTCCCTTAAAAAAGAGCCTCCATGTGAGAATGTCCCTTAAAAAAGAGCCCCCAAGTGAGAATGTCCCTTAAAAAAGAGCCCCCAAGTGAGAATGTCCCTCTAAAAAAGAGCCCCCATGTGAGAATGTCCCTCTAAAAAAGAGCCCCCATGTGAGAATGTCCCTTAAAAAAGAGCCTCCATGTGAGAATGTCCCTCTAAAAAAGAGCCCCCAAGTGAGAATGTCCCTCTAAAAAAGAGCCCCCAAGTGAGAATGTCCCTCTAAAAAAGAGCCTCCATGTGAGAATGTCCCTCTAAAAAAGAGCCCCCAAGTGAGAATGTCCCTCTAAAAAAGAGCCCCCATGTGAGAATGTCCCTCTAAAAAAGAGCCCCCAAGTGAGAATGTCCCTCTAAAAAAGAGCCCCCATGTGAGAATGTCCCTTAAAAAAGAGCCTCCATGTGAGAATGTCCCTTAAAAAAGAGCCCCCAAGTGAGAATGTCCCTCTAAAAAAGAGCCCCCAAGTGAGAATGTCCCTCTAAAAAAGAGCCCCCAAGTGAGAATGTCCCTCTAAAAAAGAGCCCCCAAGTGAGAATGTCCCTTAAAAAAGAGCCCCCATGTGAGAATGTCCCTTAAAAAAGAGCCCCCATGTGAGAATGTCCCTCTAAAAAAGAGCCCCCAAGTGAGAATGTCCCTTAAAAAAGAGCCCCCATGTGAGAATGTCCCTTAAAAAAGAGCCCCCAAGTGAGAATGTCCCTCTAAAAAAGAGCCCCCAAGTGAGAATGTCCCTTAAAAAAGAGCCCCCAAGTGAGAATGTCCCTCTAAAAAAGAGCCCCCATGTGAGAATGTCCCTCTAAAAAAGAGCCCCCATGTGAGAATGTCCCTTAAAAAAGAGCCCCCAAGTGAGAATGTCCCTCTAAAAAAGAGCCCCCAAGTGAGAATGTCCCTTAAAAAAGAGCCCCCATGTGAGAATGTCCCTCTAAAAAAGAGCCCCCATGTGAGAATGTCCCTCTAAAAAAGAGCCCCCATGTGAGAATGTCCCTTAAAAAAGAGCCCCCAAGTGAGAATGTCCCTCTAAAAAAGAGCCCCCATGTGAGAATGTCCCTCTAAAAAAGAGCCCCCAAGTGAGAATGTCCCTTAAAAAAGAGCCCCCATGTGAGAATGTCCCTCTAAAAAAGAGCCCCCAAGTGAGAATGTCCCTCTAAAAAAGAGCCCCCAAGTGAGAATGTCCCTCTAAAAAAGAGCCCCCAAGTGAGAATGTCCCTTAAAAAAGAGCCCCCATGTGAGAATGTCCCTTAAAAAAGAGCCTCCATGTGAGAATGTCCCTTAAAAAAGAGCCCCCATGTGAGAATGTCCCTTAAAAAAGAGCCCCCATGTGAGAATGTCCCTTAAAAAAGAGCCTCCATGTGAGAATGTCCCTCTAAAAAAGAGCCCCCAAGTGAGAATGTCCCTCTAAAAAAGAGCCCCCAAGTGAGAATGTCCCTCTAAAAAAGAGCCCCCAAGTGAGAATGTCCCTCTAAAAAAGAGCCCCCATGTGAGAATGTCCCTTAAAAAAGAGCCCCCATGTGAGAATGTCCCTCTAAAAAAGAGCCCCCAAGTGAGAATGTCCCTCTAAAAAAGAGCCCCCAAGTGAGAATGTCCCTTAAAAAAGAGCCCCCATGTGAGAATGTCCCTCTAAAAAAGAGCCCCCAAGTGAGAATGTCCCTCTAAAAAAGAGCCCCCATGTGAGAATGTCCCTCTAAAAAAGAGCCCCCAAGTGAGAATGTCCCTTAAAAAAGAGCCTCCATGTGAGAATGTCCCTCTAAAAAAGAGCCCCCAAGTGAGAATGTCCCTCTAAAAAAGAGCCCCCAAGTGAGAATGTCCCTCTAAAAAAGAGCCCCCAAGTGAGAATGTCCCTCTAAAAAAGAGCCCCCAAGTGAGAATGTCCCTTAAAAAAGAGCCCCCATGTGAGAATGTCCCTTAAAAAAGAGCCTCCATGTGAGAATGTCCCTTAAAAAAGAGCCCCCATGTGAGAATGTCCCTTAAAAAAGAGCCCCCATGTGAGAATGTCCCTTAAAAAAGAGCCTCCATGTGAGAATGTCCCTCTAAAAAAGAGCCCCCAAGTGAGAATGTCCCTCTAAAAAAGAGCCCCCAAGTGAGAATGTCCCTCTAAAAAAGAGCCCCCAAGTGAGAATGTCCCTCTAAAAAAGAGCCCCCAAGTGAGAATGTCCCTCTAAAAAAGAGCCCCCATGTGAGAATGTCCCTCTAAAAAAGAGCCCCCAAGTGAGAATGTCCCTTAAAAAAGAGCCCCCATGTGAGAATGTCCCTCTAAAAAAGAGCCCCCAAGTGAGAATGTCCCTCTAAAAAAGAGCCCCCATGTGAGAATGTCCCTCTAAAAAAGAGCCCCCAAGTGAGAATGTCCCTTAAAAAAGAGCCTCCATGTGAGAATGTCCCTCTAAAAAAGAGCCCCCAAGTGAGAATGTCCCTCTAAAAAAGAGCCCCCAAGTGAGAATGTCCCTCTAAAAAAGAGCCCCCAAGTGAGAATGTCCCTTAAAAAAGAGCCCCCATGTGAGAATGTCCCTTAAAAAAGAGCCTCCATGTGAGAATGTCCCTTAAAAAAGAGCCCCCATGTGAGAATGTCCCTTAAAAAAGAGCCCCCATGTGAGAATGTCCCTTAAAAAAGAGCCTCCATGTGAGAATGTCCCTCTAAAAAAGAGCCCCCATGTGAGAATGTCCCTCTAAAAAAGAGCCCCCAAGTGAGAATGTCCCTCTAAAAAAGAGCCCCCAAGTGAGAATGTCCCTCTAAAAAAGAGCCCCCAAGTGAGAATGTCCCTCTAAAAAAGAGCCCCCAAGTGAGAATGTCCCTCTAAAAAAGAGCCCCCAAGTGAGAATGTCCCTCTAAAAAAGAGCCCCCAAGTGAGAATGTCCCTCTAAAAAAGAGCCCCCAAGTGAGAATGTCCCTCTAAAAAAGAGCCCCCAAGTGAGAATGTCCCTCTAAAAAAGAGCCCCCAAGTGAGAATGTCCCTCTAAAAAAGAGCCCCCAAGTGAGAATGTCCCTCTAAAAAAGAGCCCCCAAGTGAGAATGTCCCTCTAAAAAAGAGCCCCCAAGTGAGAATGTCCCTCTAAAAAAGAGCCCCCAAGTGAGAATGTCCCTCTAAAAAAGAGCCCCCAAGTGAGAATGTCCCTCTAAAAAAGAGCCCCCAAGTGAGAATGTCCCTCTAAAAAAGAGCCCCCAAGTGAGAATGTCCCTCTAAAAAAGAGCCCCCAAGTGAGAATGTCCCTCTAAAAAAGAGCCCCCAAGTGAGAATGTCCCTCTAAAAAAGAGCCCCCAAGTGAGAATGTCCCTCTAAAAAAGAGCCCCCAAGTGAGAATGTCCCTCTAAAAAAGAGCCCCCAAGTGAGAATGTCCCTCTAAAAAAGAGCCCCCAAGTGAGAATGTCCCTTAAAAAAGAGCCTCCATGTGAGAATGTCCCTCTAAAAAAGAGCCCCCAAGTGAGAATGTCCCTCTAAAAAAGAGCCCCCAAGTGAGAATGTCCCTTAAAAAAGAGCCCCCATGTGAGAATGTCCCTCTAAAAAAGAGCCCCCAAGTGAGAATGTCCCTTAAAAAAGAGCCTCCATGTGAGAATGTCCCTCTAAAAAAGAGCCCCCAAGTGAGAATGTCCCTCTAAAAAAGAGCCCCCAAGTGAGAATGTCCCTTAAAAAAGAGCCTCCATGTGAGAATGTCCCTTAAAAAAGAGCCCCCATGTGAGAATGTCCCTTAAAAAAGAGCCCCCATGTGAGAATGTCCCTTAAAAAAGAGCCCCCAAGTGAGAATGTCCCTTAAAAAAGAGCCCCCATGTGAGAATGTCCCTTAAAAAAGAGCCCCCAAGTGAGAATGTCCCTTAAAAAAGAGCCTCCATGTGAGAATGTCCCTTAAAAAAGAGCCCCCATGTGAGAATGTCCCTTAAAAAAGAGCCCCCAAGTGAGAATGTCCCTTAAAAAAGAGCCCCCAAGTGAGAATGTCCCTCTAAAAAAGAGCCCCCATGTGAGAATGTCCCTTAAAAAAGAGCCCCCAAGTGAGAATGTCCCTCTAAAAAAGAGCCCCCAAGTGAGAATGTCCCTCTAAAAAAGAGCCCCCAAGTGAGAATGTCCCTTAAAAAAGAGCCCCCAAGTGAGAATGTCCCTCTAAAAAAGAGCCCCCAAGTGAGAATGTCCCTCTAAAAAAGAGCCCCCAAGTGAGAATGTCCCTTAAAAAAGAGCCCCCAAGTGAGAATGTCCCTTAAAAAAGAGCCCCCAAGTGAGAATGTCCCTTAAAAAAGAGCCCCCAAGTGAGAATGTCCCTCTAAAAAAGAGCCCCCAAGTGAGAATGTCCCTCTAAAAAAGAGCCCCCAAGTGAGAATGTCCCTTAAAAAAGAGCCCCCAAGTGAGAATGTCCCTCTAAAAAAGAGCCCCCAAGTGAGAATGTCCCTCTAAAAAAGAGCCCCCAAGTGAGAATGTCCCTTAAAAAAGAGCCCCCAAGTGAGAATGTCCCTTAAAAAAGAGCCCCCAAGTGAGAATGTCCCTTAAAAAAGAGCCCCCAAGTGAGAATGTCCCTCTAAAAAAGAGCCCCCAAGTGAGAATGTCCCTCTAAAAAAGAGCCCCCAAGTGAGAATGTCCCTCTAAAAAAGAGCCCCCAAGTGAGAATGTCCCTCTAAAAAAGAGCCCCCAAGTGAGAATGTCCCTCTAAAAAAGAGCCCCCAAGTGAGAATGTCCCTCTAAAAAAGAGCCCCCAAGTGAGAATGTCCCTTAAAAAAGAGCCCCCAAGTGAGAATGTCCCTTAAAAAAGAGCCCCCAAGTGAGAATGTCCCTTAAAAAAGAGCCCCCAAGTGAGAATGTCCCTCTAAAAAAGAGCCCCCAAGTGAGAATGTCCCTCTAAAAAAGAGCCCCCAAGTGAGAATGTCCCTTAAAAAAGAGCCCCCAAGTGAGAATGTCCCTCTAAAAAAGAGCCCCCAAGTGAGAATGTCCCTCTAAAAAAGAGCCCCCAAGTGAGAATGTCCCTTAAAAAAGAGCCCCCAAGTGAGAATGTCCCTTAAAAAAGAGCCTCCATGTGAGAATGTCCCTTAAAAAAGAGCCCCCAAGTGAGAATGTCCCTCTAAAAAAGAGCCCCCAAGTGAGAATGTCCCTTAAAAAAGAGCCCCCAAGTGAGAATGTCCCTCTAAAAAAGAGCCCCCAAGTGAGAATGTCCCTTAAAAAAGAGCCCCCAAGTGAGAATGTCCCTTAAAAAAGAGCCCCCAAGTGAGAATGTCCCTTAAAAAAGAGCCTCCATGTGAGAATGTCCCTCTAAAAAAGAGCCCCCAAGTGAGAATGTCCCTCTAAAAAAGAGCCCCCAAGTGAGAATGTCCCTCTAAAAAAGAGCCCCCAAGTGAGAATGTCCCTCTAAAAAAGAGCCCCCATGTGAGAATGTCCCTCTAAAAAAGAGCCCCCAAGTGAGAATGTCCCTCTAAAAAAGAGCCCCCAAGTGAGAATGTCCCTCTAAAAAAGAGCCCCCAAGTGAGAATGTCCCTCTAAAAAAGAGCCCCCAAGTGAGAATGTCCCTCTAAAAAAGAGCCCCCAAGTGAGAATGTCCCTCTAAAAAAGAGCCCCCAAGTGAGAATGTCCCTCTAAAAAAGAGCCCCCAAGTGAGAATGTCCCTCTAAAAAAGAGCCCCCATGTGAGAATGTCCCTCTAAAAAAGAGCCCCCAAGTGAGAATGTCCCTCTAAAAAAGAGCCCCCAAGTGAGAATGTCCCTCTAAAAAAGAGCCCCCAAGTGAGAATGTCCCTCTAAAAAAGAGCCCCCAAGTGAGAATGTCCCTTAAAAAAGAGCCCCCAAGTGAGAATGTCCCTTAAAAAAGAGCCCCCAAGTGAGAATGTCCCTCTAAAAAAGAGCCCCCAAGTGAGAATGTCCCTCTAAAAAAGAGCCCCCAAGTGAGAATGTCCCTCTAAAAAAGAGCCCCCAAGTGAGAATGTCCCTTAAAAAAGAGCCCCCATGTGAGAATGTCCCTTAAAAAAGAGCCCCCATGTGAGAATGTCCCTTAAAAAAGAGCCTCCATGTGAGAATGTCCCTCTAAAAAAGAGCCCCCAAGTGAGAATGTCCCTCTAAAAAAGAGCCCCCAAGTGAGAATGTCCCTTAAAAAAGAGCCCCCAAGTGAGAATGTCCCTTAAAAAAGAGCCCCCAAGTGAGAATGTCCCTTAAAAAAGAGCCCCCATGTGAGAATGTCCCTCTAAAAAAGAGCCCCCAAGTGAGAATGTCCCTCTAAAAAAGAGCCCCCAAGTGAGAATGTCCCTCTAAAAAAGAGCCCCCAAGTGAGAATGTCCCTTAAAAAAGAGCCCCCATGTGAGAATGTCCCTTAAAAAAGAGCCTCCATGTGAGAATGTCCCTTAAAAAAGAGCCCCCATGTGAGAATGTCCCTTAAAAAAGAGCCTCCATGTGAGAATGTCCCTTAAAAAAGAGCCTCCATGTGAGAATGTCCCTTAAAAAAGAGCCCCCAAGTGAGAATGTCCCTTAAAAAAGAGCCCCCAAGTGAGAATGTCCCTTAAAAAAGAGCCCCCATGTGAGAATGTCCCTTAAAAAAGAGCCCCCAAGTGAGAATGTCCCTTAAAAAAGAGCCCCCAAGTGAGAATGTCCCTTAAAAAAGAGCCCCCAAGTGAGAATGTCCCTTAAAAAAGAGCCCCCAAGTGAGAATGTCCCTTAAAAAAGAGCCCCCATGTGAGAATGTCCCTTAAAAAAGAGCCCCCATGTGAGAATGTCCCTCTAAAAAAGAGCCCCCAAGTGAGAATGTCCCTCTAAAAAAGAGCCCCCATGTGAGAATGTCCCTTAAAAAAGAGCCTCCATGTGAGAATGTCCCTTAAAAAAGAGCCCCCATGTGAGAATGTCCCTCTAAAAAAGAGCCCCCAAGTGAGAATGTCCCTTAAAAAAGAGCCCCCAAGTGAGAATGTCCCTTAAAAAAGAGCCCCCAAGTGAGAATGTCCCTTAAAAAAGAGCCCCCAAGTGAGAATGTCCCTCTAAAAAAGAGCCCCCAAGTGAGAATGTCCCTCTAAAAAAGAGCCCCCAAGTGAGAATGTCCCTTAAAAAAGAGCCCCCATGTGAGAATGTCCCTCTAAAAAAGAGCCCCCAAGTGAGAATGTCCCTCTAAAAAAGAGCCCCCAAGTGAGAATGTCCCTCTAAAAAAGAGCCCCCAAGTGAGAATGTCCCTCTAAAAAAGAGCCCCCAAGTGAGAATGTCCCTCTAAAAAAGAGCCCCCAAGTGAGAATGTCCCTTAAAAAAGAGCCCCCATGTGAGAATGTCCCTTAAAAAAGAGCCTCCATGTGAGAATGTCCCTTAAAAAAGAGCCCCCAAGTGAGAATGTCCCTTAAAAAAGAGCCTCCATGTGAGAATGTCCCTTAAAAAAGAGCCCCCATGTGAGAATGTCCCTCTAAAAAAGAGCCCCCAAGTGAGAATGTCCCTTAAAAAAGAGCCCCCATGTGAGAATGTCCCTCTAAAAAAGAGCCCCCAAGTGAGAATGTCCCTCTAAAAAAGAGCCCCCAAGTGAGAATGTCCCTCTAAAAAAGAGCCCCCAAGTGAGAATGTCCCTCTAAAAAAGAGCCCCCAAGTGAGAATGTCCCTCTAAAAAAGAGCCCCCAAGTGAGAATGTCCCTTAAAAAAGAGCCCCCATGTGAGAATGTCCCTTAAAAAAGAGCCTCCATGTGAGAATGTCCCTTAAAAAAGAGCCCCCATGTGAGAATGTCCCTTAAAAAAGAGCCCCCATGTGAGAATGTCCCTTAAAAAAGAGCCTCCATGTGAGAATGTCCCTCTAAAAAAGAGCCCCCAAGTGAGAATGTCCCTCTAAAAAAGAGCCCCCAAGTGAGAATGTCCCTCTAAAAAAGAGCCCCCAAGTGAGAATGTCCCTCTAAAAAAGAGCCCCCATGTGAGAATGTCCCTTAAAAAAGAGCCCCCATGTGAGAATGTCCCTCTAAAAAAGAGCCCCCAAGTGAGAATGTCCCTCTAAAAAAGAGCCCCCAAGTGAGAATGTCCCTTAAAAAAGAGCCCCCATGTGAGAATGTCCCTCTAAAAAAGAGCCCCCAAGTGAGAATGTCCCTCTAAAAAAGAGCCCCCATGTGAGAATGTCCCTCTAAAAAAGAGCCCCCAAGTGAGAATGTCCCTTAAAAAAGAGCCTCCATGTGAGAATGTCCCTCTAAAAAAGAGCCCCCAAGTGAGAATGTCCCTCTAAAAAAGAGCCCCCAAGTGAGAATGTCCCTCTAAAAAAGAGCCCCCAAGTGAGAATGTCCCTCTAAAAAAGAGCCCCCAAGTGAGAATGTCCCTTAAAAAAGAGCCCCCATGTGAGAATGTCCCTTAAAAAAGAGCCTCCATGTGAGAATGTCCCTTAAAAAAGAGCCCCCATGTGAGAATGTCCCTTAAAAAAGAGCCCCCATGTGAGAATGTCCCTTAAAAAAGAGCCTCCATGTGAGAATGTCCCTCTAAAAAAGAGCCCCCAAGTGAGAATGTCCCTCTAAAAAAGAGCCCCCAAGTGAGAATGTCCCTCTAAAAAAGAGCCCCCAAGTGAGAATGTCCCTCTAAAAAAGAGCCCCCAAGTGAGAATGTCCCTCTAAAAAAGAGCCCCCATGTGAGAATGTCCCTCTAAAAAAGAGCCCCCAAGTGAGAATGTCCCTTAAAAAAGAGCCCCCATGTGAGAATGTCCCTCTAAAAAAGAGCCCCCAAGTGAGAATGTCCCTCTAAAAAAGAGCCCCCATGTGAGAATGTCCCTCTAAAAAAGAGCCCCCAAGTGAGAATGTCCCTTAAAAAAGAGCCTCCATGTGAGAATGTCCCTCTAAAAAAGAGCCCCCAAGTGAGAATGTCCCTCTAAAAAAGAGCCCCCAAGTGAGAATGTCCCTCTAAAAAAGAGCCCCCAAGTGAGAATGTCCCTTAAAAAAGAGCCCCCATGTGAGAATGTCCCTTAAAAAAGAGCCTCCATGTGAGAATGTCCCTTAAAAAAGAGCCCCCATGTGAGAATGTCCCTTAAAAAAGAGCCCCCATGTGAGAATGTCCCTTAAAAAAGAGCCTCCATGTGAGAATGTCCCTCTAAAAAAGAGCCCCCATGTGAGAATGTCCCTCTAAAAAAGAGCCCCCAAGTGAGAATGTCCCTCTAAAAAAGAGCCCCCAAGTGAGAATGTCCCTCTAAAAAAGAGCCCCCAAGTGAGAATGTCCCTCTAAAAAAGAGCCCCCAAGTGAGAATGTCCCTCTAAAAAAGAGCCCCCAAGTGAGAATGTCCCTCTAAAAAAGAGCCCCCAAGTGAGAATGTCCCTCTAAAAAAGAGCCCCCAAGTGAGAATGTCCCTCTAAAAAAGAGCCCCCAAGTGAGAATGTCCCTCTAAAAAAGAGCCCCCAAGTGAGAATGTCCCTCTAAAAAAGAGCCCCCAAGTGAGAATGTCCCTCTAAAAAAGAGCCCCCAAGTGAGAATGTCCCTCTAAAAAAGAGCCCCCAAGTGAGAATGTCCCTCTAAAAAAGAGCCCCCAAGTGAGAATGTCCCTCTAAAAAAGAGCCCCCAAGTGAGAATGTCCCTCTAAAAAAGAGCCCCCAAGTGAGAATGTCCCTCTAAAAAAGAGCCCCCAAGTGAGAATGTCCCTCTAAAAAAGAGCCCCCAAGTGAGAATGTCCCTCTAAAAAAGAGCCCCCAAGTGAGAATGTCCCTCTAAAAAAGAGCCCCCAAGTGAGAATGTCCCTCTAAAAAAGAGCCCCCAAGTGAGAATGTCCCTCTAAAAAAGAGCCCCCAAGTGAGAATGTCCCTCTAAAAAAGAGCCCCCAAGTGAGAATGTCCCTTAAAAAAGAGCCTCCATGTGAGAATGTCCCTCTAAAAAAGAGCCCCCAAGTGAGAATGTCCCTCTAAAAAAGAGCCCCCAAGTGAGAATGTCCCTTAAAAAAGAGCCCCCATGTGAGAATGTCCCTCTAAAAAAGAGCCCCCAAGTGAGAATGTCCCTTAAAAAAGAGCCTCCATGTGAGAATGTCCCTCTAAAAAGAGCCCCCAAGTGAGAATGTCCCTCTAAAAAAGAGCCCCCAAGTGAGAATGTCCCTTAAAAAAGAGCCTCCATGTGAGAATGTCCCTTAAAAAAGAGCCCCCATGTGAGAATGTCCCTTAAAAAAGAGCCCCCATGTGAGAATGTCCCTTAAAAAAGAGCCCCCAAGTGAGAATGTCCCTTAAAAAAGAGCCCCCATGTGAGAATGTCCCTTAAAAAAGAGCCCCCAAGTGAGAATGTCCCTTAAAAAAGAGCCTCCATGTGAGAATGTCCCTTAAAAAAGAGCCCCCATGTGAGAATGTCCCTTAAAAAAGAGCCCCCAAGTGAGAATGTCCCTTAAAAAAGAGCCCCCAAGTGAGAATGTCCCTCTAAAAAAGAGCCCCCATGTGAGAATGTCCCTTAAAAAAGAGCCCCCAAGTGAGAATGTCCCTCTAAAAAAGAGCCCCCAAGTGAGAATGTCCCTCTAAAAAAGAGCCCCCAAGTGAGAATGTCCCTTAAAAAAGAGCCCCAAGTGAGAATGTCCCTCTAAAAAAGAGCCCCCAAGTGAGAATGTCCCTCTAAAAAAGAGCCCCCAAGTGAGAATGTCCCTTAAAAAAGAGCCCCCAAGTGAGAATGTCCCTTAAAAAAGAGCCCCCAAGTGAGAATGTCCCTTAAAAAAGAGCCCCCAAGTGAGAATGTCCCTCTAAAAAAGAGCCCCCAAGTGAGAATGTCCCTCTAAAAAAGAGCCCCCAAGTGAGAATGTCCCTTAAAAAAGAGCCCCCAAGTGAGAATGTCCCTCTAAAAAAGAGCCCCAAGTGAGAATGTCCCTCTAAAAAAGAGCCCCCAAGTGAGAATGTCCCTTAAAAAAGAGCCCCCAAGTGAGAATGTCCCTTAAAAAAGAGCCCCCAAGTGAGAATGTCCCTTAAAAAAGAGCCCCCAAGTGAGAATGTCCCTCTAAAAAAGAGCCCCCAAGTGAGAATGTCCCTCTAAAAAAGAGCCCCCAAGTGAGAATGTCCCTCTAAAAAAGAGCCCCCAAGTGAGAATGTCCCTCTAAAAAAGAGCCCCCAAGTGAGAATGTCCCTCTAAAAAAGAGCCCCCAAGTGAGAATGTCCCTCTAAAAAAGAGCCCCCAAGTGAGAATGTCCCTTAAAAAAGAGCCCCCAAGTGAGAATGTCCCTTAAAAAAGAGCCCCCAAGTGAGAATGTCCCTTAAAAAAGAGCCCCCAAGTGAGAATGTCCCTCTAAAAAAGAGCCCCCAAGTGAGAATGTCCCTCTAAAAAAGAGCCCCCAAGTGAGAATGTCCCTTAAAAAAGAGCCCCCAAGTGAGAATGTCCCTCTAAAAAAGAGCCCCCAAGTGAGAATGTCCCTCTAAAAAAGAGCCCCCAAGTGAGAATGTCCCTTAAAAAAGAGCCCCCAAGTGAGAATGTCCCTTAAAAAAGAGCCTCCATGTGAGAATGTCCCTTAAAAAAGAGCCCCCAAGTGAGAATGTCCCTCTAAAAAAGAGCCCCCAAGTGAGAATGTCCCTTAAAAAAGAGCCCCCAAGTGAGAATGTCCCTCTAAAAAAGAGCCCCCAAGTGAGAATGTCCCTTAAAAAAGAGCCCCCAAGTGAGAATGTCCCTTAAAAAAGAGCCCCCAAGTGAGAATGTCCCTTAAAAAAGAGCCTCCATGTGAGAATGTCCCTCTAAAAAAGAGCCCCCAAGTGAGAATGTCCCTCTAAAAAAGAGCCCCCAAGTGAGAATGTCCCTCTAAAAAAGAGCCCCCAAGTGAGAATGTCCCTCTAAAAAAGAGCCCCCATGTGAGAATGTCCCTCTAAAAAAGAGCCCCCAAGTGAGAATGTCCCTCTAAAAAAGAGCCCCCAAGTGAGAATGTCCCTCTAAAAAAGAGCCCCCAAGTGAGAATGTCCCTCTAAAAAAGAGCCCCCAAGTGAGAATGTCCCTCTAAAAAAGAGCCCCCAAGTGAGAATGTCCCTCTAAAAAAGAGCCCCCAAGTGAGAATGTCCCTCTAAAAAAGAGCCCCCAAGTGAGAATGTCCCTCTAAAAAAGAGCCCCCATGTGAGAATGTCCCTCTAAAAAAGAGCCCCCAAGTGAGAATGTCCCTCTAAAAAAGAGCCCCCAAGTGAGAATGTCCCTCTAAAAAAGAGCCCCCAAGTGAGAATGTCCCTCTAAAAAAGAGCCCCCAAGTGAGAATGTCCCTTAAAAAAGAGCCCCCAAGTGAGAATGTCCCTTAAAAAAGAGCCCCCAAGTGAGAATGTCCCTCTAAAAAAGAGCCCCCAAGTGAGAATGTCCCTCTAAAAAAGAGCCCCCAAGTGAGAATGTCCCTCTAAAAAAGAGCCCCCAAGTGAGAATGTCCCTTAAAAAAGAGCCCCCATGTGAGAATGTCCCTTAAAAAAGAGCCCCCATGTGAGAATGTCCCTTAAAAAAGAGCCTCCATGTGAGAATGTCCCTCTAAAAAAGAGCCCCCAAGTGAGAATGTCCCTCTAAAAAAGAGCCCCCAAGTGAGAATGTCCCTTAAAAAAGAGCCCCCAAGTGAGAATGTCCCTTAAAAAAGAGCCCCCAAGTGAGAATGTCCCTTAAAAAAGAGCCCCCATGTGAGAATGTCCCTCTAAAAAAGAGCCCCCAAGTGAGAATGTCCCTCTAAAAAAGAGCCCCCAAGTGAGAATGTCCCTCTAAAAAAGAGCCCCCAAGTGAGAATGTCCCTTAAAAAAGAGCCCCCATGTGAGAATGTCCCTTAAAAAAGAGCCTCCATGTGAGAATGTCCCTTAAAAAAGAGCCCCCATGTGAGAATGTCCCTTAAAAAAGAGCCTCCATGTGAGAATGTCCCTTAAAAAAGAGCCTCCATGTGAGAATGTCCCTTAAAAAAGAGCCCCCAAGTGAGAATGTCCCTTAAAAAAGAGCCCCCAAGTGAGAATGTCCCTTAAAAAAGAGCCCCCATGTGAGAATGTCCCTTAAAAAGAGCCCCCAAGTGAGAATGTCCCTTAAAAAAGAGCCCCCAAGTGAGAATGTCCCTTAAAAAAGAGCCCCCAAGTGAGAATGTCCCTTAAAAAAGAGCCCCCAAGTGAGAATGTCCCTTAAAAAAGAGCCCCCATGTGAGAATGTCCCTTAAAAAAGAGCCCCCATGTGAGAATGTCCCTCTAAAAAAGAGCCCCCAAGTGAGAATGTCCCTCTAAAAAAGAGCCCCCATGTGAGAATGTCCCTTAAAAAAGAGCCTCCATGTGAGAATGTCCCTTAAAAAAGAGCCCCCATGTGAGAATGTCCCTCTAAAAAAGAGCCCCCAAGTGA